>NW_026614585.1:2416457-2716457 GCF_030052815.1 Hevea brasiliensis
TATATATATATGGTAGTGTTATTGATTGAATATTGAAGTAATGAGGAGGAGAAGGAATATCAAATTGGAAGTGTATGTGCTTTGTGCAGGTTGTGTATTGAAGGCAGTACCTAAATAAGGCCATAAGTGCCAAACTATGAACCCAATTGGTATGAATCCAATGGGGGGTGAAACTAGACACCAAATAGGCCAACTTTCATGTAGAAATGTTGCCAAAATTCTGCCTAGAAACTGACCTTAAAAATGACCAAATCCGGATTAGCAACCTTGCAACCCTGATTTTTTATTATATGAACAGTAGTCTTTGGGATGACCATAACTCACTCAAAACAGGTCCAATTGACCTGAAATTTTTACCATGGTTAGTTTAGACATAGAGCTACAATTCTTATGAAGACAACAAAATCCAGAAATGGCTAGAACCAAGTCAAATAGCTTGCAAAAGTTCAGGTACCAAAACTGCCAGAACTAAAATTGACCAAATTTTGCACTAAAGGTGCAATCTGTCCAGCTCTAGTAAATTGACCATATCTTGGTCTATACAACTCAGAATGACCTGAAATTTTGCACAGAGTGCAATAAGACATAGAGCTAAAATTCTTATGAAGACACCAAAACCCAAAAATGGCCAGAACCAAGTCAAATAGCTTGCACAAGTTCAGGTGCCAAAACAGCCAGAACTAAAACTGACCAAATTTTGCACTAAAGGTGCAATCTGTCCAGCTTTAGTAAACTGACCATATCTTGGCCTATACAACTTAGAATGACCTGAAATTTTGCCCCGAGTGCAATAAGACATAGAGCTACAATTCTTATGAAGACAACAAAATCCAGAAATGGCTAGAACCAAGTCAAATAGCTTGCAAAAGTTCAGGTACCAAAACTGCCAGAACTAAAATTTACCAAATTTTGCACTAAAGGTGCAATCTGTCCAGCTCTAGTAAATTGACCATATCTTGGTCTATACAACTCAGAATGACCTGAAATTTTGCACAGAGTGCAATAAGACATAGAGCTACAATTCTTATGAAGACACCAAAACCCAAAAATGGCCAGAACCAAGTCAAATAGCTTGCACAAGTTCAGGTGCCAAAACAGCCAGAACTAAAACTGACCAAATTTTGCACTAAAGGTGCAATCTGTCCAGCTTTAGTAAACTGACCATATCTTGGCCTATACAACTTAGAATGACCTGAAATTTTGCCCCGAGTGCAATAAGACATAGAGCTACAATTCTTATGAAGACACCAAAACCCAGAAATGGCCAGAACCAAGTCAAATAGCTTGTATAAATTCAGGTACCAAAACTGCCAGAACTAAAATTGACCAAATTTTGCACTAAAGGTGCAATCTGTCTAGCTTTAGTGAATTGACCATATCTTGGTCTATATGACTTAGAATGACCTGAAATTTTACCCCGAGTGCAATAAGACATAGAGCTACAATTCTTATGAAGACACCAAAACTCAGAAATGGCCAAAACCAAGTCAAATAGCATGCACAAGTTCAGGTACCAAAACTGGCCGAACCAAAACTGACCTAAAAATGACCTAAGCCTACTATTTTAGTGCTTTCTATCCAGCATTGGTAAATTGACCATATCTTGGTCTACACAACTCAGAATGACCTGAAATTTTGCCCCACGTGCAATAAGACATAGACCTACAAGTTTGTAGTTTGGACCGAAACCCGAAAACCGAGGGAACTAGGTCGTTCGGCTAGGTCAAAATAGTACTCTGAAATTCGGTAAATTGCAATAAAATGCAATACACTTGGAAATGAAATTGGTAACATATACCAACACTAAAGGGCTATAAAATGTGACATATTTGTAACATTAGAATTGACTCACGTAGAGTGCATCAAGGGTTAACATTATAGGTTGACTAAGGAAATGAATTGAAGGGAATAGTACCAAGAGAAATAGGACTTTAAGCTAGACAAATCTAGCACACAAAAATTGAGAAATTGACCAAATTTTGAAGTAAAGGTGCAATCTGTCCAGCTTTAGTAAATTAACCATATCTTGGTCTATACAACTCATAATGACCTGAAATTTTGCCCCGCGTGCAACAAGACATAGAGCTATAATTTTGCTTCTTTGACCATAAGCTAAAAACCAAGGGAAATAGGACTTTAAGCTAGACCAATCTAGCACACTAAAATTGAAAATTGGTTATTACATAAAATGATGCTTGAAGTGATTTGGCAATGAATGCCAACTTGTGAAAAGGGTAAATTGCATTACATTGACAACATATTGAATTGTAAATTGTGACATGTTGATGCTAGAATCAACCTATCCATGATGCATAAAAAGGTCAATAATTTTATTGACCAGTGAAAGGCATAAAGATGTATAAACCCTATGAATAAATAATTAAATATGTAACATTGTAATATGCCCTAATTTGCCTAGTTGACTAGTTTGGATAGGTTGGCATGCCAATAGGATTCTAATAGTTGTTCTGTAAATGACTTTACGTCATACTGTGTTTTATGGCTTATTATGCCATACTATGATTTTAATAGCCTATGGATATACAGATTGTGTTATTATACTCGGCTTAATGCCTGATTGATTATATGGCTTTTTAGCCACACTGTTTGCACACCGGGAGATACTTTGTGACCGATGGTGTGACAGCCCGAGGTACTAGGTACTCAGTGCTAGTATATCCGTTTATCCACTCTGGTCAGTGTATAGGCTATATGGGTAGTCATTTAAAACATTATTCAATTCAGGAAGCTAAGTTCAGTTAAGTATAATGAAATTTCAATACAATTAAATTACGTATTGAATGAATGAGTAAAAGAGATTGGCAAAAGAAACATAACAAAAATATAAATTGCAGAACCATAGAGACTTGAAATACAATACAGTTAGAATAATTTGTATACTGGGTAGTATGACTGAAAAGTTATAAACTAAGCACTTCCAAAGAGGAACAAACTAATATATAAGATTGTTGATACTAGAAATACCATACCAAATTAAATTGATTCTTGAGTATCTGAATTATGATTTATTTCTTTCTTTAATTGTATATATTATTTCTTGTTATACTATTGCACCACTAAGCAGAAATGCTTAGCGCGATGGAATTGCTTCCTCGCACAGGTACTAAATGTAAAACCAGTAGACTGTCGACTGAGATTTTTGAAGTCCAGATCTGCAGAAGTGTCAGAAGAATTGAAGGTTGTCACCTCCTCAGCAATGCATGTAGATAGGGCTCATATTTACACATGTTATGTATTTTGTTCATTCTAAGTATAATGTAAATTATTTGTACATCCTGTACTTGACAAATTTACGTAATTAGTTGGTAAATTATGCAAAATAATAAAATGTAAGAATTTTAATATATGACTTAAGAATCTGATCATGATGATTCTGATTGAGATTGAGTATGAAAAATTTTGAGACTGATTCTGAGTTGTGAATTTGAGTATATATTGAAATTGTTTTAGCGGTGTTGGAAGAACTGTTAGTCCATATTACTCGCACCTTCTTTGGATTATCATTAAAATTTTTGAATTTTCCAAATTAGTTAGATTTTGATAAAAGTAAAAATAGCCTAAACCTTAAATAAAGTTTTTGAATAAATAAATCAAGAACTGTAATGAAATCAGATAAGATCAGGTGCTCCGGCACTCTGTGTAACACACTTTGCTTGGCTACTCTGTAGACGGGTGAGGGGTGTTACATTTAGTGGTATCAGAGCACGGTTTAGGCGTTCTTAGGCAAAGATAAGTGGAAAGATAATGTGCATACATGCATTGCATTCATAAGAGTCGAGGTGACACTATGCAGATCTGTTTACTTTTGATTATTCAAAGTGAAGATATGGACTCAGAGTCGCAGAGGGCATTAGAAAAAGAAGTAGAAAACCTAGTTCATGAGGTTATAACGTAATAACTACATAATGTTCTCAATGTTTTTATTGTAAGCTGCAGATTACAGCACCGACATGAGATTATTGTGTAGAGCTACGTGCTTTCTCGTGGTAGAATAAAATAAGAATATTTGTAAGTAATCTATAATTTAATACAGTTACGCCCGAATAGAGTACTATTAGGGGAAATAAATGTAAAAATTCTAGTCAAAAATTTAAAACTTCAGAACTAGCCTATCGAAAGACTACACTTCTAAGGTAGCTAGAGTCAGTGACTCGGTTACACTAATGTGGACTACCATTACCACAAAAATTGCTATAAGCTTTGAGAATTCAGTATGGCTATAAATTAGAAAGAAAATCTTGAGGATGAAGATATTTGGACATCGATATGGAGTCTTATCAGTATTTTAATATTTTTTACAGAAAGGAATGATGTAGGTATTTGAGAATACATTTAGAAATTGTATTGATGCTCTCTCCGGAAGCAAGAATAGATACCTTCCATTGACGGAGTTTGTATATAGTGATATTTATTAAATAAGCATGAAGATACCAAGGTATAAGGTCTTGTATGAGATAAATGCAGAATACCTAGACAAAGGGTAATTTAACAGAGTTGGAGTTGGTAAAAGAGACAGAAGGAGGGTAATTTAACAGAGTTGGAGTTGGTAAAAGAGACAGAAGGACTGGCAAAGAATCCTAGTATGAGAGATCAAGAAACTAATGAATAATAGAATTTCATGAGTAAGAATACTAAAGGCAGAGGAAAATAATGATGGAAAAGTGAATAAAATTATGAGACAACGATAAGCTCGGTTGTTTGAATCAGATGAATTTCGAGGGTGAAATTCCTTTTTAGAAGGGAAGAGTTGTAACATCCTCATTTTCGTAGTCCATACATTCTACTGTTCCGACAGCTAATGTCTATCCCGGAAAGTCGGAATGTCTGGAACTACACTTCGGTGATAATGAACAGACATATAATGATGAAATAAATAAGAAGAAAATGCAAGAAAAATCAAAGACAAATGAAAGAGAGAAAATGAAGTTAAGTTAAACGAGCTGGCACCGCAAATGATGGGTGACTACACTGGAAGGCCGTTGCCCCAGGCCATGAGGAACCCTCAGAATTTAATTCCGGGACGTAAGTAAAGGTCTATTGAAATATAATTGACACTAGAATTATTAAATAAAAATTAATAAATTAGTACAAAAAAAATGAAAAATCAAGAAACAGACAAAAATCTGGAATATAACCCGAAGTGGGGTATTTTGGTCAATTGACACCTAGAGTTGACTTTTGACTTAAATATCCATGAAAAATAAGTGGTAGTATATTTTGAAAATTTAATGAAAAATGAAATTCAAGATAACATGTAATTTAAGGGAATTGGAGGGCATAATTGCAATTAAAGGAAATCTTGAATTAATCTAATTTTTAATTGTGATTAGTAGGGCATTAGTGGAGTATATAAGGACCACTAGGACAGATTTTTCCACTATTCATCTTCTTCTTCATTATTCTTTGCCAAATTGAAATTTCTCCAAGCTTCATCCATGGCCACCCCACATACAAGCTTTCATCTACCCATCTTCAAGCCTTGATTTTCATAAGTTCCTTCATTAAACTTAGTCTGTACATCATGGGCAGTATATTGGAAGCAAAAAAAAGAGGATTTGATGAAGTTTTGGTCAAGCTCAAAAAAGGTTAGTGCTAGTTTTTCATCCCTTGCTTCATTAAAGTTTGTATTAAGGTTGAGATGAGTTGGATGGTGAAGAAATTTGAAGGATTTGATGAGTTATTGATATATTCAATTTTGGACAGCCATGAAAGTTTATTGTAGCTGAGTTTTTCTTACCTCAAATGGATGGAAACTAAGGTTGAATAACTTAAATGGAGGAAGTAGCAAGTTAAAATCTAAGTATGTGCATGTAGTGCTTGAATTAAGGGTGTGTAATGGAACCTTAATGCTTTGAGCAAACTGCCATGTTTGGCAGCCTATTAAACCATGAATTTGTGTGTGAACATGTAGTTATTAATGAAATATGCTAATGTTAAATTGTGGGCAGCAAGTATAAGTGATATTGAAGTATGATTATGTTGAAGTGTATGTGTAATATTGACATTGAGATATGTTGAATTTTGGTGGAAGTGAATGTTGAACTTAATGGTGAATTGTGTGCATCGAGCACTTGAATATTCTGCCCAAAATCGTTGCTGGAATTATGTACAATATATATATATATATATATATATATATATATATATATATATATATATGGAAGTGTTATTGATTGAATATTGAAGTAATGAGGAGAAGGAATATCAAATTGGAAGTGTATGTGGTTTGTGCAGGTTGTGTATTGAAGGCAGTACCTAAATAAGGCCATAAGTGCCAAACTATGAACCCAATTGGTATGAGTCCAATGGGGGGTGAAACTAGACACCAAATAGGCCAACTTTCATATAGAAATGTTGCCAAAATTCTGCCTAGAAACTGACCTTAAAAATGACCAAATCCGGATTAGCAACCTTGCAACCCAGATTTTTTACCATATGAACAATAGTCCTTGGGATGACCATAACTCACTCAAAACAAGTCCAATTGACCTGAAATTTTTACCATGGTTAGTTTAGACATAGAGCTACAATTCTTATGAAGACAACAAAATCCAGAAATGGCCAGAACCAAGTCAAATAGCTTGCAAAAGTTCAGGTACCAAAACTGCCAGAACTAAAATTGACCAAATTTTGCACTAAAGGTGCAATCTGTCCAGCTTTAGTAAATTGACCATATCTTGGTCTATACAACTCAGAATGACCTGAAATTTTGCACAGAGTGCAATAAGACATAGAGCTACAATTCTTATGAGACACCAAAACCCAGAAATGGCCAGAACCAAGTCAAATAGCTTGCACAAGTTCAGGTGCCAAAACTGCCAGAACTAAAACTGACCAAATTTTGCACTAAAGGTGCAATCTGTCCAGCTTTAGTAAACTGACCATATCTTGGTCTATACAACTTAGAATGACCTGAAATTTTGCCCCGAGTGCAATAAGACATAGAGATACAATTCTTATAAAGACACCAAAACCCAGAAATGGCCAGAACCAAGTCAAATGGCTTGCACAAGTTCAGGTACCAAAATTTGCCAGAACTAAAACTGATCAAATTTTGCACTATAGGTGCAATCTGTTCAACTTTAGTGAATTGACCATATCTTGGTCTATACAACTTAGAATGACCTGAAATTTTTCCCCGAGTGCAATAAGACATAGAGCTACAATTCTTACGAAGACACCAAAACCCAGAAATGGCCAGAACCAAGTCAAATAGCTTGCATAATTTCAGGTACCAAAACTGCCAGAACTAAAATTGACCAAATTTTGCACTAAAGGTGAAATCTGTCCAGCTTTAGTGAATTGACCATATCTTGGTCTATACGACTTAGAATGACCTGAAATTTTACCCCGAGTGCAATAAGACATAGAGCAACAATTCTTATGAAGACACCAAAACTCAGAAATGGCCAGAACCAAGTCAAATAGCATGCACAAGTTCAGGTACCAAAACTGGCCGAACCAAAACTGACCTAAAAATGACCTAAGCCTACTATTTTAGTGCTTTCTATCCAGCATTGGTAAATTGACCATATCTTGATCTACACAACTCAGAATGACCTGAAATTTTGCCCCGCGTGCAATAAGACATAGACCTACAAGTTTATAGTTTGGACTGAAACCCGAAAACCGAGGGAACTAGGTCGTTCGGCTAGGTCAAAATAGTACTCTGCAATCCGATAAATTGCAATAAAATGCAATACACTTAGAAATGAAATTGGTAACATATACCAACACTAAAGGGCTATAAATTGTGACATATTGGTAACATTAGAATTGACTCACGTAGAGTGCATCAAAGGTCAACATTATAGGTTGACTAAGGAAATGAATTGAAGGGAATAGTACCAAGAGAAATAGGACTTTAAGCTAGACAAATCTAGCACACAAAAATTGAGAAATTGACCAAATTTTGAAGTAAAGGTGCAATCTGTCCAGCTTTAGTAAATTGACCATATCTTGGTCTATACAACTCATAATGACCTGAAATTTTGCCCCGCGTGCAACAAGACATAGAGCTATAATTTTGCTTCTTTGACCATAAGCTAAAAACCAAGGGAAATAGGACTTTAAGCTAGACCAATCTAGCACACTAAAATTGAAAATTGGTTATTACATAAAATGATGCTTGAAGTGATTTGGCAATGAATGCCAACTTGTGAAAAGGGTAAATTGCATTACATTGACAACATATTGAATTGTAAATTGTGACATGTTGATGCTAGAATCAACCTATCCATGATGCATAAAAAGGTCAATAATTTTATTGACCAGTGAAAGGCATAAAGATGTATAAACCCTATGAATAAATAATTAAATATGTAACATTGTAATATGCCCTAATTTGCCTAGTTGACTAGTTTGGATAGGTTGGCATGCCAATAGGATTCTAATAGTTGTTCTGTAAATGACTTTACGTCATACTGTGTTTTATGGCTTATTATGCCATACTATGATTTTAATAGCCTATGGCTATACAGATTGTGTTATTATACTCGGCTTAATGCCTGATTGATTATATGGCTTTTTAGCCACACTGTTTGCACACCGAGAGATACTTTGTGACCGATGGTGTGACGGCCCAAGGTACTAGGTACCCAGTGCTAGTATATCCGTTTATCCACTCTGGTCAGCGTATAGACTATATGGGCAGTCATTTAAAACATTATTCAATTCAGGAAGCTAAGTTCAGTTAAGTATAATGAAATTTCAATACAATTAAATTACGTATTGAATGAATGAGTAAAAGAGATTGGCAAAAGAAACATAACAAAAATATAAATTGCAGAACCATAGAGATTTGAAATACAATACAGTTAGAATAATTTGTATACTGGGTAGTATGACTGAAAGGTTATAAACTAAGCACTTCCAAAGAGGAACAAACTAGTATATAAGATTGTTGATACTAGAAATACCATACCAAATTAAATTAATTCTTGAGTATCTGAATTATGATTTATTTCTTTCTTTAATTGTATATATTATTTCTTGTTATACTATTGCACCACTAAGCAGAAATGCTTAGCGCGATGGAATTGCTTCCTTGCAGTGATCTTGAAGGTAAAACCAGATGGTATCGATCGAGATTTTTGAAGTCCAGATCTGCAGAAGTGTCAGAAGAATTGAAGGTTGTCACCTCCTCAGCAATGCATGTAGATAGGGCTCATATTTACACATGTTATGTATTTTGTTCATTCTAAGTATAATGTAAATTATTTATACATCCTGTACTTGACAAATTTATGTAGTTAGTTGGCAAATTATGCAAAATAATAAAATGTAAGAATTTTGATATATGACTTAAGCATCTGATCATGATGATTCTGATTGAGATTGAGTATGAAAAATTTTGAGACTGATTCTGAGTTGTGAATTTGAGTATCTATTGAAATTGTTTTTGGCAGGATCAGAAGAACTGTTAGTCCAAATTACTGCCGGCACACTGCTGGATTATCATTAAAATTTTTGAATTTTCCAAATTAGTTAGATTTTGATAAAAGTAAAAATAGCCTAAACCTTAAATAAAGTTTTTGAATAAATAAATCAAGAACTGTAATGAAATCAGATAAGATCAGGTGCTCCGGCACTTTGTGTAACACACTTTGCTTGGCTACTCTGTAGACGAGTGAGGGGTGTTACAAAACAAGTCTTAAGCTCCTAAAAACTTTTTTCACAAGCCTCAAACCACTGAAATTTCACATTCTTCTGTGTCAACTTAGTTAAAGGTGCTGTAATGCGAGAGAAGTCTTGAACAAACCGTCTATAATACCCTGCTAAACCCAAGAAACTATGAATCTCTAACACAGTTGTGGGTCTAGGCCAATGAAGCACTGCCTCAACTTTATTCTTATCAACGCACACCCCATCCTTAGATACTGTATGGCCTAGGAAAGCCACACTATCTAACCAAAACTCACATTTTGAGAACTTGGCCTATAGCTTGTGTTCTCGTAAGGTCTGAAGGACAATTCTCAAATGCTGCTCATACTCCTCCTTACTCTTTGAGTACACTAGAATGTCATCGATGAACACTATAAAAAATTGATCTAAGAAAGGCTTGAAAAATCTATTCATGAGATACATAAAAGTGGCCGGAGCATTAGTAAGACCAAAAGACATTACAAGAAATTCATAGTGTCCATACCTAGTCCTAAAGGTCGTCTTGAGTATGTCTTCTTTCTTGACCCTCAATTGATGATACCCAGATTGAAGATCAATCTTGGAAAAATACTTTACACCTTAAAGTTGGTCAAACAGGTCATCTATGTGTGGAAAAGGATACTTATTGCGCACAGTTACCTTATTCAATTGCTTATAATCAATGCACATTCTCAAAGATCCATCCTTCTTTCATACAAATAACACAGGAGCACCCCATAGAGAAACACTAGAGTGAATAAACCCCTTATCTAGTAGGTCCTGTAGTTGCTCCTTCAACTCCTTAAGTTCTGCAGGTGCCATACGATAAGGTGGCATAGATATGGGCTCAATTCCAGGAACTAAGTCTATACCAAACTCTACCTCTCGCTCCGGGGGTAAACCTAATAAATCTTCTAGAAACACATCAGGAAACTCCTTAACCACTGCAATATTCTCCAAACCTGCACCTTCTACCTGAACATCTATAACATAAGCTAGATACCCTTTACACCTCTTTCGCAATAATCGTCTAGCACTCACTACGGAGATAAGATTACTAGAGGCTATACTGCAATCTCCCTAAAATTGAAATTCTGCCTCCCCATGAATTTTAAAGAGTACAACTTTATTATGACAATCCAATGAAACATGATAAGTGGCTAACCAATCCATTCCTAAAATCACATCAAACTCAAACATATCCAAAGAAACAAGATCTGCAGCTAATTCCCTATCTCCAATGTGCACTATACATCCCCTATACACCATATCAATGTCTATTGCATCCCACATAGGTGTTGATACAGATAAAGGATACTCTAACAAAGTAGGTGGTATACTAAATCTCATGGAAAAGTATGGAGAAACAAAGGAATGACTGGAACCAGGATCAAATAGTACTCTAGCATCAAATGAGCGAATAGGAAGTGTACCTGTCACTACTGCATTAGATGCCTGAGCATCCTGCTAAGTCAAAGCAAAAACTCTAGCTTGACCTCTACCACCAGATATCTATCCCTGAATTTGAGCAAATCCTCTACCACCCTGTCCACGACCACCAAAACCCTGACTTCTACCACTATACTGTGAAACTGGTTGAACCTGAGAGGGAGCAGAATGTGTTGCTTGACCAGCACCCTGAGTTGTCTCACTAGTAGGACAGTCCTGTCTACAGTGTCCCAGCTGTCCATAACCAAAGCATGCTCCAATGACCCAATGACAAGTGCCCTTATGTGGCTTACCACAATGCTGACAAGGAGTGGTAATAGGCTCAATGCTAATCTGGTTATACCGAGCATTCCCTGCATGTGTCCTCTACTCACGTCCCTGACCAACTCCAGATTGATGTGCCCTATTGCCAACTGTAGACTGAGAACCCTACTTATTATCCTGATAAGAACCCTGATGACTTTGTCCTCTGTTAAATCGATTACCTTGACTATCTTTCTTAAACCGCTTTCGCTGCTCACGAGCCCAACGTTCATTATCATACATCTCCATCTGTCTAGCTCGATCAACCACCTCCTCATATTTAGGTAGTCATAAAGGAGCTACACGATCAATTAGCTTGTCTCGTAAGCCCCTTTCAAACTTGTGAGCCTTCTTCTCCTCATTTGGAATCAAGTGTTTACCAAAACGGGATAATTTGGTAAACTTCATCTCATACTCTGTAACTGTCATTTTACCTTGCTTCAAGGTTTCAAACTCTAAAGCCTTAGCCTCTTAAACACTAGGAGGGAGAAATCGCTCCAAGAAAAGAGAGTGAAACTCAGGCCAGAGGATAGAACCTTCAGGTCGCCCATTCTTCTTAGAGATATACCACTCACGAGCAACTCCCTTAAGCTGATTTCCTGCCAACATCACCATCCTAGCACTACTGCAACCCATAGTGTCATAACACCTCTCCATGTCATCTAGAAAATCTAAGGGATCAGCTAATGCATCCTTTCCAGTGAACTCCTTTGGTTTTAGCTTGAGAAAGTCTGTAGAGTCAAGGAATCAAGCTCTATCCTAAGCTGGTGCTGAAGTAGAGCCAACCACTGGTTGTTGTGATTGAGTTGTAAGGTACTCAGCTATAGTATTAATAGCACGATTCACTGCATGCAATCCCACTGCCAGATCTGCCACAGTAACTTGACCAGCCCTAGGTGCTTGAGCTGCAGTAGCTAATTGGAATGGTTGTGCCCCAGTCTTAGCCATAGGCGTCTGTTCAGATATCTTATTAATAGTTTGAGGTGGTACCTCCCTTGTTGGATCAAGGTTTGCACCATTAAGACCCTTGGCCCTAGTTCTCCTCTTACGTCTAACAAACCCAGGCATCTATTCATTTTAAATAAACAAGCATTAAATTTGAAAATGTGAGCCAAATTAAGACAGGTGAGAAGGTATGAAGGACGCAAACATCTAAAGCAATGATAAACTGAAAAGACGTTAAGGATCCTATGCTCCGCAAGTTTACTAGACCTTAACTGAGCTCTGATACCAACTTTGTCACGACCCAAAATTCTGAACTGTGACCGGCGCATAATTTAAGTATTCTTAAATCATGCAAGCCTTATCAAAGTATCTTGAATGAAAACATTGTCACTTACTAATCCCAAAAATAGACAAAATCCAAATAAACAAAATGCTGAATAAATATCATAAATATCCCATAGGTAAACTGCGGAGTCTCTACAGATTTCAATAAAAGCTTAAACTGTTCAATAAATCAAACTAATTATTAGCCCGAGAAAACATGAATTCGTGCATACCATGAAAACAAATCAAGGTTGTCCCTCTCCATAAAATGGACTGAATATTTGGATCAGCTGCAGAATTCTACTGATCTGAAACAGATAACAGACAGAGAAAATGTGCTTTGAGCTATATGCTCAGTGAATGATAATTATAGCACACAACAGAATAGGAACAGGCAGACGCTTGATTAATTTCACAATAAATTTTCTATTCAATAAAATTATGCTCATGCTTTCAAAATTATTAATAAAATAATTTCATAAAACATATATATATAATAAATTCATTCAATAAAAATTTATGGTATAGTGCACCAAGGTGATGATACCCCACATCACCAAAGGCCAGATGGTAAGCGCGCTACCAGATATTAGATACCTTCCTCCTCCTTCACAAATATCAATGCATATGATACTAATGCAAACCATAAACTGCAATGATGCATGACTCGACAAGGCAACCTAATACCGTGATAGTCCACACGGCGGGGCCAGATAACAGAAACAGATACTGGGCACAGGTACCAATTCAAAATAGAAAATCAATTTGTACAAATCAATCAAAATCAATAAAAAACTTCAGATAGCAAATAATAACTGACAGTGCAATTCGAATAGTGTATTTCAATAGTTTTAGAGAGTCAATAAAATCAAATCAATTCAGTAACACATTGGTAAATTTTATAGTCAAATATCAATCAATATAAATACATTAAAGGCCTATTCCCAGAATCCTAATTGGTCTAATGCAGAGATAGTTGACAAAATCAATTATTTAATCAAAATCGAAATAAAATTCAATAATAAAATAAAACTCTAGAAAATCACATATAAAATAATTGTCAAAATATTGATTTAAAATTTCATTTAATAACAAACTTAATGCTAAGAAATTTTAAAAGGGACTAAAACGGTGCCACGTACTATAATTACCACTCACCTGGAACCTCCAAGATAATAGTTATTTTCAATGGAAGAGAGACAATTTCAATTGACTGATTGAATATTCAAATCTCCTACACACCCAAAATATTAAAAAAAATATATCAAAAAATAATAAAATAAAATAACATATATATATATATACACACACACACACACACACACGACGGGATGGGACGGGACGGGAGGATTTGCGGTGGATGAACATGGGACTTGCGGATTTGCAGTGGGCAGATCCCATTCATCATTTATATATATATATATATATATATATATATATATATATATATATATATATATACACAACGGGATGGGACGGGATGGGAGGATTTGCAGTGGATGAACATGGGACTTGCGGATTTGCAGTGGGCAGTTATACTTTTATATATATATATGTATATAACAATCAATTATTGTCCAACAGTAATTATGATCAACCCAATTCAGTACTAATGATCAAAGAAAAAAATAAATAAATTTCTAGAGTAGTTGTAACAAATCAAGGAAAGAAAATAAAATCAAATTCACCCATTATTGAATAAAGAATGAGAATTTTTACCTTAAAAACAGAATCGAAGGTGATGAATAGAGAAGTAAAAATTTAGGGATTCTCTGCGCACATCAGATTATAAATAGTAAATATATATATATATATATATATATATATATATATATATATATATATATATATATATATATATATATATATATATATATATATATTTAAAAGATAATGAAAATACCTATTGAGAGTATTTGATAGGAAAATGAGGTGACAAACAGGTTTTGAGAGCAAAGTTTAGCAGAAGAGATGATTAGGGTATATATATATATTTCAAGAGTTCTATTAGGTGTAGAATGGGATAAGAGTTATTATTGAACTGGGTTGTTCAGATTGCAGATATATATTTAATTTCAAAAATAATATATATATATCTAAAAATAAATAAGCAAACCATCCAATAAAATATATATATATTTTATAAATATATTAAATTATTGTAAGCTAATTAAAATAAAATAATAATAAATAATAAATGTACATGGGTTTCCACAAAAATCATCTCTGAAGACGAAATGACCAAAATGCCCTCCGTTTGACTTATTGAGCTAAAATCGTCTGTACCAATTGAAAAATTTTTCTAAGCATTTTCTTGGCATTTTAATGCCATAGGAACCTCAATGACCCTTCTCTGGAGTCTCAAAAGTTATTTTATGAATTTTCCCCCAGGTCTAGGGCTCCTAGTTGCGAGAACCGCAGCTTCCCACTCCACCTATCACTAGGGCACCGGCTCATTTAACTTGGTTGTATATTATTTCTAAAATTTTTTCTAAATTTTTCTTGTTAATATTTGAGCTAATTATGGTTCCTCACTTTAGTTTAAATATTTTTCCGGACGTTCTAGCTGTCCGGACCAATACTGATCATCGAAATAATAGAATGTACGAAATTACTACAGTGAGAGTGTTACAGGTATCATCAGTAGTAATTATAGGAGGTTTCATTAGGATGACCTTCTCAGACTTTGAAAGTGTAGGTGATGCATTGCAAGTGTTGTGAAAAGGTATAATGGAAGAAGAACCTTATCCACCTGATAAACATCTGGTTGACCATCAATGTATATTGTGTTCCTTACAAGAAATTCTTACAGGTGATTAAACTTAACCTGAATTCAATGATAAAGACTCAAATTAATTAGCAAAAGAAAGCCTATTAGATAATAGCATAATTACTAAAATAAAAGAAAACCAATTAAAGAGAGTAAAATATAGAATTTACAACATTAAAATTGGGACCATGATTTGAGCCATATAACTGAGAAAACAAAAATTTTTCATCCTCTATGTATTGAAATTAGATGGATTTCAATACATTTTCATCACAAGAAATGAAAATTTGGGACATTTTAGCGTCATCCTTCTCATTCGAAACTTTGCCTCCTCTATCGCAATCAGCACCTCTTTTGGTTATATTGATCTTTGGTTGGTACTTCAAAATAATAATTGGTTGCCTTTAAATAAGTAGAGTTATTCTATTTTTAATGCCAATAAACCATTTTAATTGCTCTCTTAAATACTAGAATTAAAAAGGGGGAAAAAAGCATTACAAACATTGAATTATAACTAAAATAAAGAGAATTTACCTTAAATGTATTTTTGGAGATTGCGATGGAGGGATATCAAAAGCTATAACAAAAATGGAGAAGTAATTTGAGAAGTGGTCAAGTAATAAATAAATCAATAAATTACTTGAAATGCATTTTCAAGAATTAAAGATTAATTTGAGGAGTTGTCAAGTAATAAATAAATCAATTTTAATTAAAATGCGCTTATTTTTCCTAATTAAAATTTACCAAGTAGGAATGAGAAAATTGCTATTATTCTTTGTTTTTTATGAAAACTGTTGTCAAGTAATAAATAAATCAATTTTAATTAAAATACACTTATTTTTCCTAATTAAAATTTACCAAGTAGGAGTGAGAAAATTGCTATTTTTTTTTTATGAAAACTACTTATTTTGAAATTAGAGAAAAATAATAAAAGGACGACATTTTTCCTTAAACAAACCTAAATTGAATCTTAATTTGAAGGAAAAAAACAATAATAAGCTTTTTGCTATGTAAAATGATTTATAGGGAAGGAGTTTGGGGATTAACCGTGAAAAAAGATGAGGAAACAATTAATAGTTCAAATAAAATTTGCTTATTTGGAAATTACAAAAGAATAATGAAAGGACGAAATTTTTTCTTTAAACATACCTAAATTAAGGAAAATATTATAAATAGTAAGCTTTTTCATTAGCTGGAGTTTGGGGATTAAACAGTAAAAAGTAATGAGGAAAGAAAAAATAATATATCAATAGAATTTTCTTGTTTAGAAATTAGAGGAAAATAATAGAAGAACAAAAATAAGAAAAAAAAATATAAAATAGTAAACTTTTTAATTGACGGAAAAGTAATGAGGAAAGAAAAAAAAATCAAATAGAATTTTTGAAAATTAGAGGAAAATAATGAAAGAACAAAATTAAGCAAATTTTTTCCCTTAAACATACCTAAATCAAATCTCACCAAACAAAATGACTGACTGCCGTGTAAAAGGACTTATAGATGGGATTTGAGGATGGAAAGGAAGGAGGTCACATGGGAAATAAGAAGTGTCATTTGTTTAAAAGTAATCTATATAAAAAAAAATATATATATATATATATATATAATAAATAAAACAAATTTAATTTATAAAAATTACTAAATAGAAGTGAGAAAATTAATCTTATTTTTTACTTTTTTATAAAATATGAAAAATATATTTAAAATTTATAAAAACTGACAGGGAGGAAAAAGAAAATTGCTCTCATACTCTGCTTTTATATATTTATATAAAAGGCAGATTGGTAGGTAGATATATATAATAATATATTAATACAGTAGGTCATATTTATCAGAACTTGAAGAAATATATATCTTAATCTTTTCTATGAAGTATCCAATCATTTATTTCCATATTGATTAGAGCAAAACCCCTTCCCATCTATTACGAAATGAAACGAATAAGCGGCCACGTTTCAAGCTTACCTTTTTGTAATTTTTGAACTGGGATAATAATAGATATTAGATAGGATATTTGAGAAAATTACTTTATTTAAATTTAATATAATTAGTAATTTTAATATTCAAACTCATTTAGAGCCTGATTAAAATTTATTTTAGTTCATGTTAAATTTTATTATTATTATCTAAATTTATTTAATTTTATATATTTTAATTAATATTTATATGAAGATATAATTTTATTAACAATTTATATTTTAAAAAATTATTAATCTCATAAAACATTTAAATTTCATTTTTAAAAAATAATATTTAAAATTTATAAATATTATAATAAATTATATATATTTAAATAATTATTTATATAAATAAATTCAAATTCAATGTGATTTTTATTTCATAAATGTTGTGTTTATATTTGTATATTTTGATTTAAAATTTGAATTTTAAATATTAAATTTAAAATTTAAATTAAAAATTTAAAAATACTTCATTTAAATAAAAAAATTCATATTTTGAATTTAAAATGGAGGTGAGTTAAGTTTGAATTTCAAATAGGATAAGTTTATTAATTTTTTCAATTAAACATTGAAGTTTAAATAATTGCCAATTAAATTTCATATTTGATTTATATTTTAAATTGACTCTAACCGTCAAAAAACTATTAGTATACTTAATATTATCATTGAAGAAGCCACATCAGAAACCTCAAATTTGTGTTAATTGCTAAAAAAAATGAAATTTATCAATTTTTACAATTAAACTTTGAAATTTTTATAATTACCAATTAAATCTTTACATTTTATTGATATTTCAAATTAACCCAACCATCAATATATTATTAGTATACTTCAACAAATCATAAATTACAAGCCAAATTTTATTCTACAAATACAACTACCCTATCCCATTCTAATAAACCTACGTATTTAAGCCAGCATTAACAAAACTTATTCACTGTTACTATACATATGCATATCAACATAATATAACCTTAGAAATAGAGCAAAATAAAATAAAATCAAATTCTTCTTCCTCTGCACAGTCAACTCTTTCTTCAAATAAACTATTTCATTATTTTTTTTTTTTTGTCAACACTTCAATTCTGCTTTGTATATCATTGTATCATTTTAATTATACTTTTCACTAAGCTGTGTCTATTTTTCAGTAATTTTATTATAAATCTCATTTAACTCTGTCACTTTTTCAATAAGAATATTTCTTTGCCGAAGTAAATGTGTAAATAGCTCCTCATTTCGATCATTGCAAAGTGAATCAAACCACTGTAGGAAAAAACAGTCATTCCCTAAATCAATTGCTCATTAATATCAGCTATCAATAAACTTATAAAATATAGTTTCAAGTAAAATAGTCAAAACAAAAATTATTACAATTACCTGTCAAGCACTGCATACTAATAATTTATTGATGATCGTGTCAATTTGATTCATTAATGAAACGTGGGGATTTAATTGAAATTATATAAACTTTAGAGTTTAATTATAAAAATTAGCAAACTTCATAATTTTTTTTGGCAATTAAATCAGATTTGGGGTTTCTGATATGTTTTTTTCAGTGTTGATATCTTAGCTAATGTGAAATTTCCGTTAAGTATACGAACGGTTTATTGACAATCGAATTAATTTGAGACATTAATCAAACGTGAGAATTTAATTTGTAATTATGCAAATTTTAGAGTTTAATTGTAGAAACTAACAAACATCAAGGTTTTGGTAATTAATCATTTCAAATAATATAGTTAATATTATTATTTAAAATCTTTATTTTTTATATTTTTATATTTATTTTAAATTTTATCAAAATGCAAATTCATTCTTTTTAAACTCCTCAAACGAGGCATTTAATCCAAATCCAAATATACAATTTCAAATTCATGAATCCGAACACAACTAAAATTAATTTCAAATTCTACAACGATTATGTCGCTTCGGGTAGTTGCCATCCCTATTTTAGAGGCATTAAACTAAACTCCTTTATCGATTTCTATTCAAACAAGTGCACAGTTCTCCGGAAAGAAATTTCCTATATATATATATATATAGAAGGCTGCACTGATAAGAGTCGTAAAATTGTAAACGAAGGAGTAGAGTTGCAATTGATATTCTAATGAAGAAAAATCCAGCAAAGGTGCATCTTCTTTGCTTTCTATTACCTATCACTGCCTAGGGTTTTTGGTTATTTTCCTCAGTTATATATATTTTTGGGTCAAGTTCAATGCTTTATGTTTGGCTTCATTTCGCCATCGTTGTTGAATGTATCTCGTGATCAAGTGCGTGTCGTGTAAATCCTAGCAATCTCTTCTTGTTCATTTTATCCCAATTCCCATTTTGATTTTAGTAGGGACTGACTAAAATTTTATAAGAATTTAATTCTACTCAATTTTATTTTTTTTAGTCGGTTATCATGAAAAATTTAATTCTTTTTAATTTAAAAATAATTTCATCTTCCTTTCTTGGAAAATTAAAATTTTATAACAATTCCATTCAATTAATTTCCTTTTAATCAACAATTATCTTTAGAATGAAAGAATTTAATTATTTTTAATTTAAAAATAAATTCACTTTAAAATAAATAAAAATTAATATAATGGTGTGAGAATTCAATTAAAGAAAATATAATTCAAATATGATTGTGTGAATTCAATCAATTTCTATTTTATAAATGATTTATTTTACAGGAAACTATAAAATCTTCACAAGAATTTGATTACATTTAATATATCAACAGCCATTAAAAATCCCGCTTAAAACCAAGTATGGTCAGGCTGTGCCCCCTGTTGCTAGCTTGATCCCTAGCAAAAGAACTAGAACATTACACTGCATTTTGTCTGATCAAGACCAAGGGAAGAATCAAGAATTTCAAGAAAGCTGTACCTAGAGGAATAAGAAAATCACATTTTGAGAGTGGAGCTTATTATAGGAGCACTGCAAATAGCTCTCAGGAGGACTCTCTAGTGTCATTACTCAAACAGCCTCTTTATGTTGGTCCTGGTGCTGTTCTCCAACTTGGTATGCTAATCTATATTTGTCAAATTGGAAAATTCATGATTTAGACACATGGTTGGTCAATTTCTAATGATTTACACTATGTTTGGGAGGGAGTTTTTGAAGGTAAAATATTGATTTTTAAAGTATTGAGTATGTTTGGGAGGAAGGTTCACTTTTTCAACTCACCAATTGAATTTGATACCTTATCTTCCATCCCTACTTCAAAATATTTTCCTTCACGCCATCCAAACACAATATTATGGAGGGTTTAACCCACTACAATCTTTTATGCCTGGTGTACTCATTACATTTTCTTATTTGTGTCTTGATAGATCAAGACAAGTTGTATTTGATTAATTGTCTCGTAGAGCTAAGCATTACACTTGTTATTAGTTATATTGGTCTATATTTGGTGGAAGTCTTGGCCCAGCTATATTTAGCTTTTGTTTGGTTGCTTGCTGTTTGCTGTTAGATTGTAGTGAGGTTTGTTTTGTTTAGGTTTTGAGGCTGCTTTGTTGGCTTGGGGGTTACCCCAATCTCTTTTCTCTTATCAATAAAATTCTTAGCTTAAAGAAAAAAAATTCCTGCTAATTAATCTGACTAGCACCCTTCCTGATTTTGATTTTGATTTTCTCCACCTGGGAATTTTTTTTTATATGGCTTCTCTAGATCTGTTAAGCGAAGATAGTTCTTCACAAGAAAACTGTTCTCAAATGTTCAGATATGGAGGATAGTGTTCATAGGGTAGCCAATTCTTCACATTATGACGTTGGTTCATCTGTCACAGAAGTGGTGAAGATGTATCTGGTTTGTAATTCTTTTGAAAGCACTTATTTTCCGAAGTCGAAGTTTGAATGCAGTTCTAGGACAGGTGGAAGATGAATGCCATAGAATGTACACCTGTTGATCACATTGTTTTCAGTACAATTGGCTCCGATTATGATTCGAACTTTAAACCTCACAGTTATCAATGAGCGAAAGCTCATTTTGATTCATTGATTACATTTTGATGAATCTACATTTCATTCCATGATTTCCTTCTCTTCTTGTTTTGACAGGGTAACAAAGGTGAAAGCAAGGATATGATTGAGGTATTAAAAGTCTCAAAATCTTCAAACATGCAGAGCATGGATGCTGTTGTTCAAAAGAAATATCCTATTTATCTCAAAGATATTGCTCGAGGAGAAGAAAATATACAAATTCCCTTGGTGAATGAATATGAATCTCTGGAGTTGCCAAACTTTTTGTACATAAAAAGTAATATGGTTCATAAAGATGCTCATGTCGATTTTTCACTTGCTCGTATATCAGATGGTAATTTTTGTGCAGAGTGTTATGGAGATTGTCTATCCTCAGACTTGCCTTGTGCATGTGCAGCAGAAACTTTAGGAGAGTTTGCTTACACAAAGGATGGATTACTCAAGGAAAATTTCTTAGACGAATGCATTGCTATGAATTTGGAACCTAAAGCAAAACACTTCTATTACTGTGAAGTCTGCCCTCTGCAAAATGATCTGCATCAAAAGTTGAAGAAAACAAAACGGTGCAAAGGTCATTTAACTAGGAAATTTATAAAGGAGTGCTGGAGTAAATGTGGGTGCAGTAGGAAGTGCAAAAATCGTGTTGTTCAACAAGGCATTCAAGTGCCTTTGCAGGTAACAAGGATAAATTAAAATTTTTTTTATTAATAATGTTTTTTTTTCCTTGTTTATAGATAAATTTACTCTATTTATGATTTAGAAATTACGGGTTCGAGTGGCTATACAGCCTCTGCAAAACAGAGGTAAGACTATATGCATCAGTCTTCTCTAGAGCACACAAGTGTGGGATGCTTTGGGTACTGGGAGGACAATTTTCCAATCAGAAAATTTATGAAAGAATTAATTGTTCTATAGATAGATATATGCATTGTCATATGCCACTAAAATCTTCTCCTTGCCTTTACTTTTAATTTGGGTTATCTTTTTGTGAAAAATGGTTTAGGTTTATGGAACACCTGAAGGGAAGGGGTGGGGTATTCGATCTGTGAATGCCCTAAAAAAGGGCACTTTTGTTTGCGAGTACGTAGGGGAGATTGTGACGAATCAAGAGCTTTATGAGCGAAACAAGGAGAGGGTTGCTAAGCAGGAGAAACATACGTACCCAGTGCTTTTGGATGCAGATTGGGGTTCTGAAAGGATACTGAAAGATGAAGAAGCCCTTTGCTTGGATGCAACAGAATTTGGAAATGCTGGTAGATTTATCAATCACAGGTACTTCCATAATATTTCGTATTCTTCTCCCTTTCTCTCTCACTATCAACATAATGCCGAATACATCATTTCATACTTAGATTTTTTTTTTTAAATTTTATTAAAAAAAATCTTGTGACACTCTAGACTATCATTTCACACTTAAGTTTTACCAAAAAATCTCATAGCATGATATACATGACACATTATATACATCTTTGTTTCACCGAATATGGGCATGCTTACTCGTATTCCAATTTTCATTTTTGCTTCACATAATTAAAAAAATAATTATTAACTATTTTTAAAATTTTATTTTATTTTAAAATTTTTAATATGTGATATTTTTCATAATAATATGATTAATTTTTATTATTTTAAATAATTATTTAAATTTAATCATGAAAAAGTTACAAAAAAATCATTATTATCATTTGGAAAACAATTGAAAATAGAAGTTATAAAAAAAGTACAGAATAACTTAAAATTTTTTTTTAAAATTTTAATTAAATTTTAAAAAATTAAAAAAATTAATTTTCTCACATATTACAGTTTTCCAAAAGTAATAGGCTTTACAAATTTTTAGTGAAATATTTTCTATATTTTCTAATATTAAGTCACTTTTTGAAATTTAGCAAATTATTAAAGAAAAAACCTTATATTGAAATCATTATCCTACCAAGATCATTAGTCACCCTTAACCATTGGCAATCAATAATCAATGGCAATTTTCATGGACAACAACAATTTGTAATTTTTTATAATTTTTTTCTCATTGTAATGATATAAAAATAAGAAGTTATTATAGGTTGAAACATTTCCATAAATAAACTTTTTGAATGAAAGTTGTTATTTTATTTCGAAAAGTCCAAATGCCAAAAAATATATTTTTCTGTGAATTTTAAGTATGGCAATTAAATAATAAAAAAAGAAATCATTTTATTACGTCCATAGATAAATTATTTTTTAATTCTCATACATAATAATACATGCCAACTCAGTATTATTATTATTATTATTATTATTTTAATTATATACCAAGTGAGTTTTAAACACGGTAAACTTTTAGGCCTGGCCGACTTCAATTCTCATTTCGTCGTTATATCTTCTTGTATGACTAGTAAAGATTTAATTGATTGTAAATATTTAACCTGAAAAGCCTCCATCTTCAATATATTAATTAGATGTATTTAATTTTTTTTAATTTAAATTTAAAACGTTTAAAATTGTAAGCACTTTAAAACAATTAAATAATAATAATAATAAATGTTATTAGAAATTAAATAATAATTTCAAATGCTTTATCTAATAGAATTTAATTTTTTTTTTTTAAAAAAAATATTTAGAAGATTGATGGAAATTTGTAGGGAGAAAAAAAAAGGATATTCATTGACCTAGAAAAGGCATTTGATAGGTAGGACACTCATGAGGAGGGGACAGTGAAGGGATGGTGGGAGGGAATCAAGATAAGTTTTCCTTAGCAGTGGGTCTACGTCAGGCATTGGCCTTAAGTTTGTACCTGTTTACCTTAGTTATGAATAGGCAAACTAGTCATATTCAAAATAATATACCATGGTGTATATTGTTTGCAAATGATATTGTTTTAGTAGATGAACTTGTGAAGAAGTTAATCAAAAGTTGAAGTTGTGGAGGACTCTTGAGAGCAAGGGGCTTTAAGCTAAGTATAAGCTAAAAGGAATATATGCAATGTGAGTTTAGCTCCCATAGGAGAAAAAAAGATGAGGTTTGTTTGGACGGGGTTTTAATGCCCAAATGCAATCAATTCAAGTATAATATCTTATAAAAGAATGGAGTTTTAGATGAAGACGTAGCTCATTGGATCAAAATAGGATGGATGAAATGGAGGAGTGGTATTATGCAATTGTAAAATCCCTAACAAAATGAAAAGTAAGCACTATATGATTGTGGTTAGATCAGTGAATGTTGGACATCTAAGAGACAGCACACCAATAAGATGAGTGTGGTGGAAATGCAAATATTAAGATGTATAGTAACACGTTGTGATTAGATTCAAAATGAGTACATCTGATAGAGAATACATGTAGCACATATTCGAGATAAAATGAAGTAAAATGATTTGTTCATATCCAACATTGAGAATCAAATGCCTTAAATAATGATAGTAGTGGTGATGTTGAAACATCATTAGGGAGTTGAAAAATATGGTTGATCATTTAGTTGTGAAAAAATACAGTTGCAATAATAATTGATAATTTTAAATTAAGAGTTTTAGATAAAATGAAAAACATAAAAATGTTTGGGCTTTTTATAATCGTTACGACTTTTCCAAAATGTGGATTTCCATCTTAATTCCTTAACTCTAAATAGGCTCTAAGTTAAGTTGTAAAAAAAATAAAATAAAATAAAAATAAAAAATAAAAATAAAAATTGTAATGCTATGTATAAAAGTGAGCTCGTACTAGGTGCAAACCGGAGCATAGCACTATTTGGTCAAAATTAAAAAATTTAACTAAATCAAATCAGTTTGGTTTTTTAATTTGATTATTTGGTCTTGATTTAATTTCGATTAAATTTTAAAAAATTTTGGTTTTGATTTGGTAAGTGCAAAATAATTAAACAAATAGAATCAATTGAACTTTTAACCTTTACTATGCTACACTATTTTGTCTTCCTATATAAGTCAACCCTTCCCATTCTTCCCTATTACATAGTAGACATCCTCCTTTCTCTCTTCTTGTTTGTTCATTGCCCACAAACGTATGCTCAGCCTTCCTTGCTAATGGACCCACTTCCACCCTTCCTTGCGGACATCCTTTACAAAACTTTCCTCCTCCTTCTCCTTGAGTTTTTATGAGTTGATTGACTTTTTACTTTTAGATATTGAGTTTTTATGAGTTTTAAGTTTTAATTGATTTCTTACTTGCCGCTGTATATTTACTTTTTGTTCTTGTTATTGTGATTGATTTCTTATTGAGTTTATATATATTCTACTGAGTTTGTATATGTTCTAGCTTTTGAAAATTGATTTCTTTTCTATGCATATGGCTAGTGAAAAAACCAAATTATCGAATCGAATAAAACTAAAATAATATGTTTGGATCGACTTTATCTATATTTCAACTTAAATTTTATACTGTAGTTTCTTTGATTCGATTTGATTTGGAACCAAACTGACTAACTGCACAATCCTAGTGTAAGCTAAATGTTTGGTTTAGGAAAGTCATTGTCTATTTCATGTGTTATTGTTTTCTTTGACTTTAATGGATTATGTGAAAACCATTAAAAGAGGAGGAATGTGTTTAGCCACATGAGGTTAAGGCTTCCTTAACTCTTAAGTTCTAGTTAACATAGGAATAACACCATTAGAAAATTAAACTTCTCAATTTTGTAATTATTTGCTAATGCTAAACTAAACTATTACATGGTTCAGTTTGTAACAAAAGATTTGAAAACCAGTTTGACATTATTGCTTGCAAGCTATTATTTTGAAAAATCATGCATGCCATTAAAATTTGATTTTAATTTAAGCTTCGTTTATTTCACAAAAAATAACTTTATATGAAAAATGTTTTCATAGAAATTGTTTTCTAAGAAAATATGAAAATATTTTCCATTGTTTGGTGGCAATATTAAGTTATATGTGTTTATGTTATGCATGTATAATTATTTTCACATTTTAATAAAATTATCAAAACTCAAAAAAAAAAATTCTCTTTTGCAAATTGGAAGTTATTTTTTTAAAAATGGCTTAATTTTCTCTTTGACCAAGAAAATATTTTCTGTTGACTTATTTTCCTGAATACCCAAATGCTAATTTTTTTGCGAAATAAATGGAACCTTAAATTTAAAGTATTGTAATCATAAAACATAAAAAATTCAAAATTATTTTAAATTATTTTTTCAATAGCATTTAAGAAGTATTTTTGTTTAAAAAACAAAAAAAAAAGTGGGTTCAACATCAATCACCAACAAGTTTTGTGGGGAGAAAAAGTTTGGTTAAAAAGTATTCTAATGCATATATAGGCTAATCATATAAGATAAACTACTATTGTATATTTTACAGAATTCAGCTTTTACTAGTTAAAAAAATTGAGCATTTACGTCCATTCTCAATTATAATGCACTCGCAAAATTTTTATAGCTAAATACTTTATTATCATCAGATGCTATGATGCTAACTTGATCGAGATCCCAGTCGAAGTAGAGACTCCAGATCATCACTATTATCATGTATGCATGTGGTTTGGAAATTACAAGCATATTTTCTTTCTCCTTTTTTTTCTCCTTCAGTTGAAGATTTTTAAAATTTGCTTATCATGCAGGTTGCATTTTTCACAACTAAAGATATTGAGCCAATGGAAGAATTGACTTGGGTAATTCTTCTATCTACTACTTAAACTATTTAGTTGGTATTATTTTGTAAATTTCCTTTATATGATGCGCAGGTATTATTAACCAAAAAAGTTATGTTTTAGTATTGAGTGTATGTATGTGTATATAAAAATCTTAATGACTAAATCAAGTCAGTGCATTAAAGATAAAAATCAATAAGTCTTTGTTAGAAAGTAGTGAGATTAAAGAGAGATGAAGATGCTACTTTGACTAGCTTCTCAATGGAAGTCGTGAGAATAACTTTACATACCTTAATGTTTCTTTGATAAACAAGAATCTTGAAGCAATGTGAAACTCAAATAGAAACACACTCCATACAAAAAGATTGAAAATAAGGAGAGAAACCTCTATTGAATTTTTATTGATAATAATTTGTCTCTGAAATTATATATAAATAAGGGCATTTATAGTGTTTTTAGACTTATAAACCTAATAGGAATATGAAATTACTAAACAGAACTTTAGATAAACTATGATACAAAAGGAAATCCGAAATAAAATAGGAAGAAATCTAAATGCTAGATGAAGTAGGAAAACAATAATAAGTCCTAAATAGAATAGGAAACTTCCTAATTAATTCTAATTTAATTTCTACAACTGCTAGAAGTCTTCACTAAATATGCTAGGTGAATTAGGACTACTGGAGATTAAAATTAATTAAAAAAACATTGCTGCCTTTTGTCCAGAGAATCTCACAGCTTAGATGTGGGTAATCCCACAGCTGGGTGTGGGATATGTTGCCCAAAAAAATCAGTGTAACACCCCTTACCCGTCTACAGAATAACCGAGCAAGGCGTGCTACACGGCGTGCCAGAACACCTAGTCTGTGATTATCACATTTTCTAAACTCAATTTGATTTTAAGAAGTGTTTATGTGCTATTCATAGCATACTGGTGCTATTTTCACACTTTAATAAAGTCAGTGTTTTAAAATAGTAATAAAAAATTTGGCAAGGTGCCGTCTGTATTTTGGACAAACTGTCCTTTCAAACCTATTGAAAACAGTTCAATATGATAATATCAAAATCTCAAATATTTCACAGTCTCTATTTCTCAGTAAAGTCAATAGACTTTTACAGTCATTAAACGGTTCCATAATACAGTCCATAATAATTTAAATATGTACAGAAAATCTCCATGTTATTTAATATGTACAAAATATTACAAACTTTAGAGCTTTCATAACATTACAAAATACAGGGCCGAATTTCAAATATACAACAAAAGTACAAAATACAAGATATCCTAAGTCCTACCATGTATGCAATGCAGTGCAGATGACTCTGGACTCCTGTGCAGATCTGATGTCTCACCCGGTCGTAGGCCTGCTGGGCTCCCCAGCTGTGTCTCCAAAACCTACGCATTACAAAAGCAACGCGCTAAGCAATTTTGCTTAGTGGTGCCAAATATAAAGAAATATACACTAAAATAAAGTAAATAAAGTATTTACAAATTTTTGGTGGTGCTGTATGTCAGTAGACTGGATTTAGCTATTTGAATTTAATAGTACTTGAATTACTGCCCGTGTAGCCTATATACTGACTAGACTGGATAAACGGATATACTGGCACTGGGTACCTAGTACCTCAGGCCGTCACACCATCGGTCACAACCATCGGTTACAAAGTGTCTCCCGGTGTGCAAACAGTGTGGCTAAGAAGCCATATAGTCAATCTGGCGATAAGCCAAGAATAAATACACAATATGTATAGCCGTAGGCTATTAAAGTCACAGTGCGGCATAATAAGCCGTAAAAACACAGTATGGCATGAAGCCATTTACAGAACAGCTGTCAGAATCCTATTGGCATGCCAACCTATCCATACTAGTCAACTAGGCAAACTAGGGCACATTATAAATTAATTATTTAATTCTTCAATCTTTGGAGTTTACTAACTATTATATAATTCACAAGTCAATGCATATGTCGACCTTTTTAGGTAATATGGATAAGTTGTTTCTAGCATCAATATGTCAAAATTTATATCTCAATATGCTGCCAATATAGTGCAATTTACCATTTTTACAAGTTGGCATTCATTGCCAAAATGCTTCAAGCATCACTGTATGCAAAATGTCAAATTCTCAATTTTTGTGTGCTAGATTGGTCTAACTTAAAGTCCTATTCCCCTTGGTTTTTAGCTTCTGGTTAAAGAAGCAAAATTGTAGCTCTATGTCTTATTGTACTTAGAGCAAAATTTCAGGTCATTCCGAGTTGTGTAGACCAAGATATGGTCAATTTGCTAAAACTGGACAGATTGCACTTTTAGTGCACAATTTTGTCAATTTTTAGGTCACTTTTGGTTCGGCAGTTTTTGTGCCCGAACTTGTGCAAGCCATTTGACTTGGTTCTGGTCATTTCTGGGCTTCGGTGTCTTCATAAGACTTGTAGATATAGGTCTTAACTATTCATGGTCAAAATTTCAGGTCAATTGGACCTATTTTGAGTGAGTTATGGCCTAAACACTAACTGCTGCCCAAATAGTCAGTTTTCAGGCCTTGAATGCACTAATCCGGATTTGGTCACTTTTTAAGGTCAGTTTCTAGGCAGAATTTTGGCAACCTTTCTACATGAAAGTTGGCCTATTTGGTGTCTAGTTTCACCCCATATTGGCCTCATACCAATTGGGTTCACAGTTTGGTATTTGTGGCCTAATTTAGGTGCTGCCTTCAATACACAACCTGCAAAAAGCTCATACACTCCCAATTTAATGTTCCTTCTCCTCCTCATTACTACAATATTCAATCAACAACACTTCTAT
Organism: Hevea brasiliensis; assembly: GCF_030052815.1. Lineage (NCBI taxonomy): Eukaryota > Viridiplantae > Streptophyta > Magnoliopsida > Malpighiales > Euphorbiaceae > Hevea > Hevea brasiliensis. Next base: position 2,446,225 of record NW_026614585.1, read on the forward strand.
ACATATATTGTACACAATTTCAGCAACAATTCTGGGCAGAATGTTCAAGTGCTCAATGCACACAATCCATCATTAAGTTCAACATTCATTTCCACCAAAATTCAACATACTTCAATGTTAATATTACACATATACTTCAACATATTCATACTTCAATATCACTTATACTTGCTGCCCACAATTTAACATTAACATATATCATTAATAACCACATGTTCACACACAAATTCATGCTATTAGGGGCTGCCAAACATGGCAGTTTGCTCAAGGCATCAAGGTTCCATTTCACACCTTTAATCTAAACACTACATGCACATACTTATGCACAAACTTACTACAACTTTCATTTGAATTAATCAACCTTCATTTTCATTCATTAGAAGTAAAAATAACTCAAGCTCAACAAGGGTTCATGGCTGCCGAAAATGGACAAGTCCATTTCTCACTATTTCTTTCATTTCTCTTCACCAAAACACTCACCTCAACCTAAACACAAGCTTTACTAAAGCAAGGGAGAGGTTTTGGACACTTACAACTTTTGATGCTTATCAAAACTTCACCAAATCTGGTTTTTCTTGTTGCCAATATCTTCCCCAAGGTGAATAGGCAAGCTTTAATGAAGGAAGCAAGTGAAAATGAGGGCTTGAAGAGAGAAAGCTTCATGCATGGTGGGCATGGAGGACTTTGAGAGGATTTACGGCAAGCTTCTCCCAAGGTTGAAGATGACCCAATTCTGCCCACTTAGGTTTATTTTATGTAGTTTATAATATAGTTAGTGGAGCACTAATGTGTTGTTTAATGTTTAATTATATTAAGTTTCCTTTATTTACACATTTACCTCTTTTCTTTCACAATTTACATAATGTATCACAATTTAATTTTTCATGTCATTTCTAAAGTGTAATATTATTTATTTTTAATGGACATTGAGGTCAAAAGGCAATACTAGGTGTCAAATGACCAAAATACCCCACTTCGGGTTATATTCCCGATTTTTCGGTAACACCGATTTTTGTCTGTTTCTCGATTTTTCATTTTTCTTTGTACTAATTTACTAATTTTTCTTTGATATTTCTAGTGTCAATTACATTTCAATAAACCTTTATTTATGTCTCAAAATTAGATTCAGAGGGTTCCCATGGTCCCGGGTCGACAACGGCCTTCCAGTCTGATCACCCATCATGCGGTCATTGCTCGTTTAACTTAGCTTCATTTTCTCTCTTTCATTTTTGTTTGATTTTTCTTGTATTTTCTTTTTATTTATTTCATCATTATATGTCTGTTTACCATTACCGAAGTGTAGTTCTAGACATCCTGACTAGCCTGGACTGTTATTTGACCACAGGAGCAACAGAACGTACAGAACACGTGCAATGGGGATGTTACAATCAGCTTTACCCAAACTTACTAGAAATTGCTATTTTTCCTTCTTTTCACAATAGCATGCTTCCATTGTTGCTTGACTTGCTTCTTCACCCAAAAATGCCCCATATCATACTCCTACACTTGAAAAAAAAAAAAATCTCATCCTCGAGTTGGAATAATTTGCAATGAACCAAAAACATTTCCATAACAACTTCCACACCATTCTCCCCACTTAGAATAAATTCTCCCTTGAATTTTGGAAGCGGAAGAGAATGAAAATCTTTATTGAAAATGTGCATCATATAACTTTCTATGTTAACGTAGTCAATGGAGAATTAAACAAGATTGAGTTTATAAACTTCACCTTCGCCTTTGTCTTTTGAAAAACATTTGGACAAATAAAATTAACTTAAACAATAGGACATAAAGGGTTAATAAATTTTTCCTGTGGAATCACCATGATTTGAGGTTGGACAACCAAGGCTCCTATTGTAATCTTAAGTTGCTTTCCTCCTAATTATTCATGAATAATTAATGACTTTTCCTCAACCTTCTGGAAGGACATTAACTTCCTTTCTATGGATTTTTCATATTCAAAATCATCATCATCATCCTCGCTTTCTTCAGATTCACAACAAATTTCCCTTTGTTTTTCAATAAAGTTCACAGTTTTCCTCCTTGCACATTCATGTGACCTATGCCCTTCCTCATTGCATTTATAACATTTAATAGGAACTAGTTTAGCATAAGTATTTGTACCTTTAGGGAGATTGGAACTTGATGTTTTATCAACTCCACTTGTTGGATTTTCATTGCTTGTCTTCTTTCCCTTAGCAACACTAGGAGCACCATGGGAACCCTCTTCCTCTTTACCAACTACAACCCGTTCATTGTCCTCATCATGCCTTGGATAAGAATCATGGCTCACCTTTTTGTACTTCATCATCTATGCCTTTAACACCATATTCTTTGCCTTGGATAAAGTTATCAGCACTTAGACACCAATTCTATCCCTAATTGTAAGTCTTAATCCTTTTAAATACCGTGCAACATATTGTCGTGACAAGTCAACAAAGTTATCCCTAAGAATTCATGGAGATTATTTCTTTCTACTAATTTCATGAACTCGGCAGTGTACTAATAGATTGTTTGATTTCCTTATTGACACCATTGGTACTTTTAGAAGAGAATTCGCTCATAATTTAGTGGTAAGAATTCTTGTTGCAATAGGTACTTCATCGTATACCATGTATGAACTGGACCTTTTCCTTCTCTCTTTCTCCCTTCTAGCTTGTAACCTCTCCCACCAAGCGAAAGCACCACCTTTGAGCTGGCATGCAACTAATTTAGCTCACCATGTTAGTTTTTTTTCCATGTAGTCAAAAAACCTTTCCACATCCGCTATCCTATCCAAGAATTCCTTAATATTCAAATTCCTATTAAAGTTGGGAATATCGACTTCCAACCCTTAATTGTTGCTTGCCCTCTCATCATATCCATGAACACCTCTCCTCCCATAATCACTTTGCTGCCAATGCCTAAGATAATCATAGGGATCATAAATGTCCCCTAATCTGAGTCTTCATCATAGACATATTGCCTACGGGAAGGAATTGGTCGATAAATAGGGTCACCACGAGTTGCACCATCCCTTGGCCTTCTATTTCCCACCCTATTCCTGCTTGCATTGGTTTCTGGAGCCTCGAGATGGCCCACAATTTCTTGAAGATATCTTTCTATACTCCCAAATATGTGGTCTAGCCATTGCTCTAGGTGTTGTTCCAAACATTGCTTCATACGTTGCAATGCGTTGTCCTTTTCATGGGCTTTAGCTCCTCAATCACCATCGCGAGAACCATTATCATCATTACCTCCATTAAGGTTAGACATCTTGATTAGGGTTATTTTTACCACTCTAATACCACCTAACACAGTGTAAAACTCAAATAGAAACATACTCCATACACAAATAGTGAAAAATAAGAAGAGAAACATCTACTGGATTTTTATTGATAATAAGTTGTCTCTGAAATTATATGTAAATAAGGGTATTTATAGTGCTTTTAGATTCCTAAACCTAATAGGAATATGAAACTACTAAATAGGAACTTTAGATAAACTAAAATACAATAGGAAATCCTAAATAAAATAGAAAGAAATCTAAATGCTAGTTGAAGTAGGAAAACATTAATGAGTCCTAAATAGAATAAAAAAAATTCCTAATTAGTTCTAATTTAATTTCTATAACTATTGTAAGTCTTCATAATGTGTCCTAGGTGAATTAGGATTGTTGAAGATTAAAATTAATTAAAGAACGTTGCTTCCTTTTGTCTAGAGAATCTCACAGTTAGGTGTAGGATATGCTGCACAAAAAAAAAAAATTGTTATCCAAACTTGCTAGAAACTGCTATTTTTCTCCCTTTTCACACAAGCATACTTCTTAATTAAACTCATAGAATCAAATCTATTAAAGTTAAAAAGGCCATAAAGAACATGAAGATTATGTAAAGCTTTGTGGCTTAATGGTGTCCCTATAGAAATATGGAAGTGTCTTGGGGAGGTTAGAATAGCTTGATGAACCAAGCTTTTTAATGCATACTAAAATCTAGAAAGATGACAAATGAGTAGAGGAACAAATGGGAAAGAGTGATTGAATGCAAACTTAAAGACACTTTAGAGAATCAATGTGGCTTCATATCTGATAGATATACAATAGAACTTATTTTTTATCAAGAAGATTAATGGACATTTATAAGGAGAAGAAGAGTGTTCTCCACATGGTATTCATTGACCTAAAAAAGCATATAATAGATTATTGAGGGAAGTTTTTTGGTGGTTGTTGGAATATAAAAGAGTCCAACTAAAATACATAAATGTCACAAGGAAAATGTATAAGGGAGTGTCTACAAGTGTAAGAATAGTGGAAAGGGATACAGATGACCCCATAATAGTGAGTTTACATTGAGGAGCGATTTTGAGTTCATACTTGTTTACCTTAGTCATGGATGTTTAATGAGTTAATCAAAAGTTAAGAGTTTTGGAAAAGAACTCTTGAGAGTAAAAGTTTTATAGTAAATAAAAGTAATATGGAATATATGCATTGTGAGTTTAACTCTCATAGAATGAATGGTGATAAGATTAGATTGGATGGAGTTTGGGTATCAAAATGCAATCAATTCAAGTATTTAGTTTCAATCATCCAAAGGAATAGAGTAATAAATAAAGATGTAACTTATAGGATCAAAACAAGATGGATGAAAGGGAGGAGTACGATGAGTGTGCTATGCAACTATAGGATCCTTGAAAAAGTAAAAAGTAAGTTTTATAGATTTGTGTAGTAAGGGCAACTTTGTTGTATACAAGTGAATGTTAAGCATCAAAAATATGACATACATACAAGATAAATGTGTTAGAAAAGTGAATGTTAAGATGGATGTCTGGTAATACGATGCTAGATAATATTAGGAATGATCATAGCACATATTGGGAATAGAATGGGAGAGATTTAGTAGATGACATAACCATTAACATCAAGTAATAATGAGATTTAGTAGTAGTGAGGAGTAAGAGTGTGTGACTAAAACCATGCAATTTGATCAAATGACTAAAAATTTTGATGCACGATATATATCAAAATAAAATTTAGAAGTAGTTGATTGTAATAGTAAGGTTGTTTCTACTAGAATATGAAATGAAAGAATATGTTTAAAAAAATAGATAAAATTTCAATAAATTTTCAAATTTTCAAAATTTATAGATAAAATTTAAATGAAAAGATTTAGCTTATTTTTGTAATCAGGCCATTTAAAATGATATGTTATTTAAAATCATAATAAATCCTATTTAAAACTATATTTTCATTGTTTTCTATAAGCAAATCTTGTTAGCTGCTTTATATATTCCCTTTTAACTTATGTAACCATGAATTTTTAACTGACTGTTAAAATTATGTAATTTTAATACAAAACCTTAAATTTTTAATATTTTCTTACATAGAAAATTTTGAATAGACACAATTTATACTAAAAACTCCAATAAATCTTAGATTTTTACTCTCAATCCTAAAGATTGCATCAGATAATTTATATATTTTATTTGCAGGATTATGGTATTGAATTTGATGATAAGTACCATCCAATTAAAGCTTTCAAGTGCAAGTGTGGAAGCACATATTGTCGTGACAAGTCAACAAAGTTATCTTCATCTATTCGTTGAACTCGACGCTTCTACAGTTTAAATATTGGATACAACTATTAGTTATTACTAATAGTTGATAGTTGATATCTCATTTTAGTTGATATATTTAAGTACATTAAAATTATATCTAATTATTATTATTATTAAATAAAATGATTAATAAAAATATGTCATTATTTATTTCATTATTATATATATATATAATTATTAATTTGTTATACAATATATATATAAATAAAAATATAATTTTTATAAAATATAATTTTTAATGTATGTATATAAGAATAAATATTATAACTAGTTTAATTATTAAACTTATAGTTGATAAATTTTTAAAGGATAATATAGTTAGAGTAAATAATAAATTTAAATCAGTTGTTAACAGATGAAAAGAAATTTTAAAAATAAAGCTAATGGAATTAGCAGTTGATAGACAGCAATATAGGTTAATTTAGCTATTTGGATGCGTACAAGCTATTAGTTGCATCTAGCAACTAAATCAAACACCATCTTTTTATTAAATTTTATTTTGATTATAATTTTAATTTTTTGTAAGGGGAAATGGGAAAGAAAAATCCTAAACTTTACTCTTTTTTACAATTGTATCCTAAATATTTTACTGTTGTCAATAGTTAATGGTATAATTGTTAAAAAAAAAAAAAGTTTAGATTGCAATTGTAAAAAGAATAAAGTGGGATTTTTTTTTATTTACCCTTTTGCAAGAAATCTTTACTTTTGATTGGATGAAACGGAAAAAATAGTAAAGTTTTTTTTTTCTTGTAAAAGGATTTCAAATAAAGAGAGGAAAGAAAATTGTAATTAATTTATAGTTTTATCTATGTTTTAAAAAAAATTAAATGAAAATGATAATTTTGAAATTTTCTTATGAAAAGCATGAAGGCAGCGAAAGATGCAGGGTTAGGCATTATGCAATTTTAATTTTAATTAACCAAAGCGTCAAGCATCACATGAAACCAATTTCATTTCTATGTTAACAATTAACATGCCCAACATTAAGTTACCAACACTCTTGTAACACAAATTGGCCTTTTAGCTTATTTTACCATTAGGAAACTTAACATAAAAAACAATGCTTAAATAACTTAAACAAGGTTTAGGGATTTTACCTAATGGGGCATTGAACCAAATTCAACCACCAATCCAAGAAGTTAGACCTCTAAATGTAAGTTCTCTAGTCCATTCACATGAATTTCGGTGATCTCGATTACCCAACTCTTGAACTACAGAATTCTTCCTTTGTGTCTCTCTCAACTTTGGCCAACCAATAACACAAGAAGAAATTTTGGTCAACTCTTGGGTGATGGTTTAGGTAATTTGAATTCCAATTATAAAGAAACAATTTTACTACACTTAAACTCAAGGTGACAACTTCTAATTTCCCTTGAGTTTAGGGAAAAAATAACTCTTTAGACTTTGTTGAGAGACAAAGAAAAAGAATAACTTTTTTTTTTTTTGCATGTAGGTTCCAATTTAGGGATTTCCAACTTGGGGGTATGGAAATCCCTAAATTCACACTTATATAATTAGCAGGATTTCTACTTAGGAGACATAATTGCCACAAGGCATTAGTGTTGGCCATTTGTCTTCTTCAAAGGAGTCTAATGGCTTATGTCACACCCTACCCCTCCGTAAGGCATAACATGATCCCGTAGTATACCTAATGAATTATCAACTTCATCTACTGATAACCCATTAAATACACTACAAGGGATTTTAAAACTTTTCTTACTTCTTTTTGTAGTGGTGAGCACTATTTACAGGTGCTAAAAAAATTTTTTTGAACTGAAGTGAAACAGCTAACACATTTGAAGAATTAACAATTTCTGCAAAAATTTTGGCAGAGTGCCATCTATATTTTGAATAAAACAGTTCTTCAAAAACCTGTAAAAAAAAGCACTTCAATTATTTTGTTCAATCCCCAAACTCCAATATTCAATCAACACAATAAGTTTTCCAATAATTGTCAACTCAAACCCACAATAATTTTTCAGTGTTTTCAAAAGCTGAGACAAAAGAATATATTACAATATTTACAAACCAAAATAATTTATAAATTTAGTTTACAACTTTAATGTACAATTTTAATTTACAACTGCTCAAAACTAAGAACAATATATACGTACAGTAAACATACATTACAATACAAAAATACAAAATATGGTATACTCAATATACCTGATGAACTGTCAATAAAGCACTAGCAGCCTAGTCTGCTGCCCTGTCAGTCTGTCTACTTGCAACAGTAATGAAAAGCTATCGTTGAGCCAATGTCTCAGTGGTGCATAACATTAACAAAATACAACTTTAAAACATAAATCATAAGTCATATAAATAGTGGATACTTAAAACCATAGTTAAATTCAAAGACAGTGAATGTCATAAAAATTTAAACTCCATTTCACAATATCATAATAAATATCAATAAATCACACACAGCTTAATCATGTTCCAAAGTCCAATTCATCTCAAGAGCTGATGGCTAATGAGAAATAAAATAGCTAGCTAGCAATAATATGAGTACTCATTCTATTCGTCCTCAATAAGCACACACCTCAACACTTCAGCCAGAGAGGGAATTCAAAGTCAATTCATCCCACTAGACAAGCTAGCGAGAAATTCAATCAATATACATGATAGATGTGGTTTCCAACCATTTACAATGTTTTTCAATCAATAAGTATCCATCAAATATCATTCAAATAATTTTTCACAATTTAAAACAATAACATACAAATTTTTCATAATTTATTTCAATTGAAAATTCAAAAGAAATAACTGTTGTGCACAAACCTTTGATAAATGTCTCTTGGCTCTGACTCAGTGTTTCCTTCCTTTTCCCTGAGTCTTTGCTAACTGAAACACACAATTTGAAGTGTTTCAGTACTCATTTAAACCGTCTCTAATAATAAGGCTTAATAATTAATTTATTGAATTCTATTATTTTCCTTAGTCAACCTAAAATATTGACCCTCGATGCACTCTAAGTGAATTAGGTTTAATATTACCAATATGTCATATTTTATAGTCTTTTAGTATTGGTACATGTTACCAAATTCATTTTCATGTATATTGCATTTTATTGCAATTTGCCGGATTTCAGTATACTAATTTGACCTAACCGGATGACCTAGTTCTCTCGGTTTTCGGGTTTTGGTCAAAACTAAAAACTTGTAGGTCTATGTCTTATTGCACACGGGGCAAAATTTTAGGTCATTCTGAGTTGTGTAGACTAAGATATGATCAATTTACCAATGCTGGACATAATGCGCCAAAATGGTAACTTTAGGTCATTTTTAGGTCACTTTTGGTTCGGTCAGTTTTTGGACATGAACTTGTGCAAGCTATTTGGCTTGGTTCTGGCCATTTTTGGGCTTTGGTGTCTTCATAAGAATTGTAGATATATGTCTCAACTATTTATGGTAAAAATTTCAGGTCAATTGGACCTGTTTTGAGTAAGTTATGGCCAAAATACTAACTGCTGCCTAAATGGTCAATTTTCAGGTTTTGAAAGCACTAATCCGGATTTGGTCATTTTTCAAGTCATCTTCTAGGAAAAATTTTGGTAAGCTTCCTTCATGAAAGTTGGTACATTTTGTGCCTAGTTTCACCTCCAATTGGTCTCATACCAATTGGAGTCACACAATTAAGGTTCTAAGCTAAAATACACACTGCCCTATTACAATTTGTTCATCCTTTACCAATTACACATCCTATGCTTACCAAGTTAACTCTTCCATGCCAATTCTAGTTGTACCATAACACTAACACACTTTACTTCACATTTTTTGTCATTTTGGTAGCTTGTAACTACTCTCAACATACACCTTATAACTCAGAATTTTTCCAAGTCCAATTACAACAATTAAAGTCTCATTTACCACAATTCAACCACATGAACATACCTCATTTCCATGTCCAAATTCTAACAATTAAACACACACACATGCTGCCATCCATGACAACATAATTCAACAATATTTCATGAACTCAAACCCTTCAATCTTCTTCATGAGGCTGCCACAAGTTTACACATACCCATCAATTGCCATTTTCACTTTTTAAGCTTCCAAATCATACCTTACACATGGAATTCAAGTACAATACAATCAAACATTTAAATCATCATTCAAACCACTATTTGCATGCAAGAATAAACTGTTCTTATTGACGTTCCATGGCTGCCAAAATGTAAATTTCCACTAATTCATCAAACTTCAAAAATCCTTCCACAAATCAACTACCCACAACACCCATTCAAAGTTTAATGAAACAAGAATTAAAAATACATACTTACCACTTTTGAAATTCTTCAAAACCTCACTAAAACTTAACTTTCTTGCTGCCTATCTACTGCCCAAGTTGTGTAGAACAACTTTAGTGAAGGAAAATGCAAGGATTATGGCTTGAAGATGGAAGAGTGAAGCTTGCATGCAATTCGGCCATGGTGGTTTGAGAGCATTTCAATTTCGGCTGGTTTTGCAAAGTGAGGAAGATGAAGGCATATTCTGTCCATATGTTGATTAAATGTCCACTTAAGTGGAGTTAGTGGAGCACTAATAGGATTAAAAGTATTTTTTTATGTTAAACTTTCCAATTTTCCACATTTTCCACCTATCGTTTGCTATTTAGATTATGTACCACTATTTTAATTTTTCATGATATTTTCCAAGTGTAATATCATCTATTTTTAATAGAAATTTAGGTCAAAAGACAACTCGGAGTGTCAAATGACCACAATGCCCATGTTCGGGTTGCATTCCCGATTTTTCGGTAACCCCGAGTTTTGTCATTTTCTCAATTTCTCATTTTTCTTTGTACTAATTAATTAATTTTTTTTTGATATTTCTAATGATATTTATACTTCAATAGGTCTTTAATTATGTCTTAAAAAATTTTTTCATAGTTTCCCGTGGTTCAGGTCTAGTCAACGGTCCACACCGCAACTTTCCGGTGCGGTCACCCATCGCTATGGTTCTCGGCTCATTTAACTTGGTTACATTTTTTTGCTATTATTTTTCCTTTATTTTTCTTGTATTTTCTTTTCTTGTATTTCATTATTTTATGTCTCCTCACTAATATTTAAATGTAGTTCTAGGCATTCTAGCTGTCCGGACAGACACTGGTCACCAGAACAGTAGAACGCACTACCGAACATAGGGGTGTTACAATTCTCCCCCCCTTAAAATAAATTTCGTCTCGAAATTTTACCTGGCATCAGTTTCTAAATAGCTGTGGGTGCTGTCTTCTCATGTTCTCTTCACGTTCCTAAGTAGCTTCTTGGCCTGAATGATGGTTCCACAGCACTTTAACCAGGTGTATCTGTTTATTCCTCAGCTGCTTCACCTCATATGCCAGAATTTCTATGGGTTCTTCCTCATATGAGAGGTCTGGATTTGCCTCAATCTCTTCAACTGATAGTACATGAGATGGGTCAGATCTGTACCTCCTTAACATAGACACATGGAAGACACTGTGTATCCTTTCTAGCTCTGGAGGTAGTGCTAACCGATATGCCAAAGGACCCACTCTTTCCAGAACCTCATATGGTCCGATGAAACAAGGACTCAGTTTCCTCTTTCTGCCAAATCTCATAATCCTCTTCCAAGGAGAAACTTTAAGGAACACCTTATCACCCACTGCATATTCAATATCTCTTCTCTTCAGATCAACATAGGACTTCTGATGGTCTGATGTAGCCTTGAGTCGATCTCTGATCAATCTAATCTTTTCCTCTGTCTGCTGAATAATTTCTGGCCCAATCATCTTCCTTTCATCTACTTCATCCCAACATAGGGGAGTTTTGCACTTTCTGCCATACAAAGCTTCATATGGAGGCATCCCAATGCTTGATTAGTAGCTGTTGTTATAAGCAAACTCAATCAAAGGCAAGTGTGTATCCCAACTACCTTCAAACTCAATCACACAAGCCCGTAGCATATCCTCCAATATCTGAATTATCCTTTCAGATTGGCCATCTGTCTGTGGGTGGAATGTTGTGCTGAAGTTCAATCTAGTTCCAAGGGTTCTCTGAAGACTACCCCAGAATCTAGAAGTGAACCTAGGATCTCTGTCAGATACAATTGATACTGGCACTCCATGCAGTCTTATAATCTCATTTATGTACAATCTGGACAATCTTTCCAGGCTATAGTCCATCCGAATTGGCAAAAAGTGAGCAGACTTGGTCAGTCTGTCAACTATAACCCATACTGCATCATGACTATTCTGTGTGCTCGGAAGTCCTGTAACAAAATCCATAGTTATCCGTTCCCATTTCCACTCTGGTACAGGCAATGGATGTAACAAACCAGCTGGTACTTTATGTTTTACCTTCGCTTGCTGACAAGTTAGGCATTTGAAAACAAATTCAGCTATATCCCTCTTCATACCCATCCACCAGTAATGTTCTTTCAGCCCTCTGTACATTTTAGTTCCACCAGGGTGCATAGCAAAAGGAGACTCATGTGCTTCCTTCATAATGATCTGTCTCAATTCCACATCATTAGGAACGCACATTCTGCCCTGGTGTAGCAATAAACCATCATTTCTCATAGAAAATTCAGGTTTCTTGCCCTGCTGGACTTCTTTTAGCAGCTTCTTATATTTTTCATCACTCTGAGCAGCCATTCTGATTTGATCAATCAACACTGGCTGTACATGCCATGCAACTACTATCTGTCCTACATCATCAATCTCCAAACTAGCATGCTGTGCTTTCAACTCATGTACCATGGACAAAGGAGAAACTCTGAGACTTGCCATAGTCTTGCGACTTAAGGCGTCAGCCACCACATTTGCTTTCCCTGGCTGATAGTCTATTAAGCAATCATAGTCTTTAATCAGTTCTAACCATCTCCTCTGCCTCAAATTCAATTCCTTCTGGGTGCCTAAGTACTTCAAGCTCTTGTGATCTGTGTAAATGTATCATTTCTCTCCATAAAAATAGTGTCTCCAGATCTTCAGAGCAAAAACAATAGCTGCTAGCTCCAAATCATGTGTTGGGTAGTTTCTCTCATGCGGTTTCAGCTGGCGTGATGCATAAGCAATGACATTTCGATCTTGCATCAGTACACAGCCTAACCCATTATGAGAAGCATCACTATAAATTGTATACTCTTTACCCAGTGTAGGTAAAGTAAGGACTGGAGCTTCAGTCAAACACCTCTTCAACTCATCAAAACTCTGCTGGCATTTATCTGTCCACTGAAATTATACATCTTTCCGAAGCAGCTTGGTCAGTGGAGAAGCTAACATAGAAAACCCTTTTACAAACCGGCGGAAATATCCAGCTAAACCCAGAAAACTGCGAATTTCTGTGATATTCCTGGGCGACTTCCAATTAAGGATAGCTTCTACCTTACTGGAATCTACCTTGATCCCTTCAGCTGACACCACATGTCCCAAGAAGGAGATTTCTTTCAGCCAAAATTCACATTTTGACAATTTGGCGTATAGCTGTTTCTCCCTTAAAGTCTGCAGTACAATCCGCAGATGTCTATCATGCTCCTCTGCATTCCTCGAATATATCAAAATGTCATCAATAAACACCACCACAAATTGGTCGTGATATGGTCTGAAGATAGTGTTCATCAGATCCATAAATGCAGCTGGAGCATTAGTTAACCCAAATGGCATTACCAAAAACTCATAGTGGCCATTTCGAGTTCTAAAAGCAGTCTTTGGATACTCTGCTCTTGCACTTTCAACTGATAATAACCAGATCGCAAATCAATTTTAGAGAATACAGCTGCACCCTTCAACTGATCAAACAGATCATCAATGCGAGGCAATGGACATCTGTTCTTTATTGTCACCTTATTCAACTGTTGGTTGTCAATACATAAGCGAAGAGTGCCATCTTTCTTCTTAATAAACAATACTGGCGCTCCCCAAGGTGACACACTGAGGTGGATGAAGCCCTTTTCAAGTAGTTCTTACAACTGTACCTTCAACTCCTTTAACTCTGCTGGTGCCATTCTGTATGGTGTTATGCAGATTGGATCCACACCAGGCATAACATTAATCTCAAACTGCACTTCTCTTTCCGGAGGTAATCTTGGAAATTCATCAGGAAACACATCTGGAAAGTCATATACTGTAGGGATGTCCCTCAATGCTGGAATCCCCACTTGGGTGTCTACCACATGTGCCAAGTATGCTTCACAACCCTTTCTGATCATTTTTCTGGCTAGTGCAGCCGAAATGATGTTTGATGGCAATAGCTGCCTCTCCCCATGTATTACTACATCACTGTATTGAGGGAGACCAAAAGTAACTGTCTTCAGCCTAAAGTCAATCATGGCGTGATGCCTGGCTAACCAATCCATGTCCAAGATGATATCATAATCTCTGAAGGGCATTTCAATGAGATCAGATAGAAAAGTATGTCCTTGGATCTCCAAAGGATAATCCCTATATATTCTATTAACCCTGACCTCTTGTCCTAGCGAACTTGTTACTAGCACCTCAAAGTCCATTTTTGTACATGGAACAGCAATGCAATCAATGATGCTAGCACTCACATAAGAATGGGTAGAACCCAGATCAAATAACACAAACACATTTTGATTAAAAGTTGAAAAGGTACCAGCCATAACATCAGATGTTTCGGCCTTTTCTCTCTGTCTCATTACGTAGACTCTGACTGGAGCACTGCCTTGCTCTGATTGATTCACAGTGCCTTGGCTGCCTGCTGGACTACTTCTACCCCTGCCTCTACCTCTGCTAGGTGGTTGTGAACCTCTGGTGACAGGGCTCTGAACTGACCCTTCTCTAGTAGTAGGAGGTGGTCCAACTCTGTGAGTACTAGTGCAGTCTTTGGCAAAGTGCCCAGTGCCTCCACAGTTATAACAAGCTCCTATGGCCTTATAGCACACCCCACCATGATTTCTTCCATAAGTTTCACATTGGCGGGGAGGGTAGGAACTTCTGGTACTCTGCTGACCAGATAGAGGAGGTTTCTATCCTTAATATCTTCCCCTACCAGACTTTTTACCACCTCTGTTATGTCCCCCATGATTCTTCCTCTTTCCAGTAGGACCACTGGAACTCTGTTCTACTGACTTTCCCTCTTTTTCTGTCTTTTCTGATTTCTTTTTCTCTGGGGCCACTTCTAACTCAATTCTTTCTAATTCCAGTGCTTGAGAAATAAATTCAGAGAAGTTAGTATGTTTGAATCCGACCACTTGTAATCTGATACTGGGCTTCAAGCTGGTTTCAAACCTCTTACATCTCTCCCTGCTGGTAGCAAGTAGACTTACTGCATAATGGCTCAGGGGGGAAAATTCCCTTTCATATTTAGCCACTGATCTACTCCCCTATTTCAGACTTAGGAACTCTTGCAGCTTCTGGTCCACATAAGCATCAGGGACATATTTTTGTCTGAACTCCCATAGAAAATCATTCCATGTTAGCACTGAAGGTTTTACTAGACTATAGGGAATGGTTTTCCACTAGTCATATGCATCCCTCTATAGCAGAGACACTGAATATTCAAATATGAGCTCCTCTGTACAATGTAGCTTCTTGAACACCCTATCCATTCTTTCTAACCACTGTTCTGCCTCTAGAGGATCTACTGTCCCCTTGAACTCAGTAGCCCCATATTTCATCATTTTGTCATACTGCCTAGCAGAAGGCTGTGGTTGTCCCACTGGTGTCTGTAGTGGGACTTGTAGTGGGACTTGAGTAGGCATGTTACCAGCCATCTGTTGGAACATTGCAGCCATCTGCTGAGCGAACTGAGCAGGAAACTGCGGAACTGAGGGGGCTGGAGCGGCTAATCCACTGATATTATGTAGGGCTGGGGCATCCCCTTGTACCTCAGCCACTATAGATTGATCGACTGAATGATCACCCTCTTCCATAGTCAATTCGAGGATCTTAGACCTCCTGAACAAATAACACAAGGAGATTTCCTCCCGTTAGTGCATATTTATAATGTAATGTACTGTATGTATCAAACAATGACATTAAGCAGTTGTACTATGAAGAAAGAATATTCAAATTACAGGTGAAAACAGAATTTAAAAACTAGCTCTGATACCACTAAAACATGTCACACCCTACCTAATGAATTACCTAATGAATTACCAACTTCATCTACTGATAACCCATTAAATACACTACAAGGGATTTTAAAACTTTTCTTACTTTTTTTTGTAGTGGTGAGCACTATTTACAGGTGTTAAAAAAAAAATTTTTGAACTGAAGTGAAACAGCTTACACATTTGAAAAATTAATAATTTCTGCAAAAATTTTGGCAGAGTGCCATCTGTATTTTGAATAAAACAGTTCTTCAAAAACTTGTAAAAAAAAGCACCTCAATTATTTTGTTCAATCCCCAAACTCCAATATTCAATCAACACAATAAGTTTCTCAACAATTGTCAACTCAAACCCATAATAATTTTTCAGTATTTTCAAAAGCTGAGACAAAAGAATATATCACAATATTTACAAACCAAAATAATTTACAAATTTAGTTTACAACTTTAATGTACAATTTTAATTTACAACTGCTCAAAATTAAAAACAATATATACATACAGTGAACATACATTACAATACAAAATGCAAAATATGGTATACTCAATATACCTGATGAACTCTCAATGAAGCACTAGCAGCCTAGTCTGCTACCCTGTCAGTCTGTCTACCTGCGACAGTAATGAAAAGCTATCGCTGAGCCAATGTCTCAGTGGTGCACAACATTAACAAAATACAACTTTAAAACATAAATCATAAGTTATATAAATGGTGGATACTTAAAACCATAGTTAAATTCAAAGACAGTGAATGTCATAAAGAATTTAAACTCCATTTCACAATATCACAATAAATATCAATAAATCACACACAGCTTAATCATGTTCCAAAGTCCAATTCATCCCAAGAGCCGATGGCTAATGAGAAATAACATAGCTAGCTAGCAATAATATGAGTACTCATTCTATTCGTCCTCAACAAGCACACACCTCAACACTTCAGGCAGAGAGGGAATTCAAAGTCAATTCATCCCACTAGACAAGCTAGCAAGAAATTCAATCAATATACATGATAGCTGTGGTTTCAACTCATTTACAATGTTTTTCAATCAATAAGTATCCATCAAATATCATTCAAACAATTTTTCACAATTTAAAACAATAACATACAAATTTCTCATAATTTATTTCAATTGAAAATTCAAAAGAAATAACTGTTGTGCACAAACCTCTGATAAATGTCTCTTGGCTCTGACTCAGTGTTTCCTTCCCTTTCCCTGAGTCTTTGCTAACTGAAACACACAATTTGAAGTGTTTCAGTACTCATTTAAACCGTCTCTAACAATAAGGCTTAATAATTAATTTATTGAATTCTATTATTTTCCTTAGTCAACCTAAAATGTTGACCCTCGATGCACTCTTGGTGAATTAGGTTTAATGTTACCAATATGTCACATTTTATAGCCTTTTAGTGTTGGTACATGTTACCAAATTCATTTTCATATATATTGCATTTTATTGCAATTTATCGGATTTCGGTATACTAATTTGACCTAACCGGATGACCTAGTTCCCTCAGTTTTCGGGTTTCGGTCAAAACTACAAACTTGTAGGTCTATGTCTTATTGTACGTGAGGCAAAATTTTAGGTCATTCTGAGTTGTGTAGACCAAGATATGGTCAATTTACCAATGCTGGACAGAATGCACCAAAATGGTAACTTTAGGTCATTTTAGGTCACTTTTGGTTCTGCCAGTTTTTAGACCTGAACTTGTGCAAGCTATTTGATTTGGTTCTGGCCATTTCTGGGCTTTGGTGTCTTCATAAGAATAGTAGATATATGTCTCAGCTATTCATGGTAAAAATTTCAGGTCAATTGGACTTGTTTTGAGTGAGTTATGGCCAAAACACTAACTGCTGCCTAAATGGTCAATTTTCAGGTTTTCAAAGCACTAATCCGGATTTGGTCATTTTTCAAGTCACTTTCTAGGCAGAATTTTGGTAAGCTTCCTTCATGAAAGTTGGCACATTTTGTGCCTAGTTTCACCTCCAATTGGTCTCATACCAATTGGAGTCACACAATTAAGGTTCTAAGCTAAAATACACACTGCCCTATTACAATTTGTTCATCCTTTACCAATTACACATCCTATGCTTACCAAGTTAACTCTTCCATGCAAATTCTAGTTGTACCATAACACTAACACACTTTACTTCACATTTTTTATCATTTTGGTTGCTTGTAACCACTCTCAACATACACCTTATAACTCAGAATTTTTTCAAGTCTAATTACAACAATTAAAGTCCCATTTACCACAATTCAACCACATGAACATACCTCATTTCCATGTCCAAATTCTAACAATTAAACACACACACATGTTGCCATCCATGACAATATAATTCAACAATATTTCATGAACTCAAACCCTTCAATCTTCTTCATGAGGCTGCCACAAGTTTACACATACCCATCAATTGCCATTTTCACTTTTTAAGCTTCCAAATCATACCTTACACATGGAATTCAAGTACAATATAATCAAACATTTAAATAATCATTCAAACCACTATTTACATGCAAGAATAAACTGTTCTTATTGAGGTTCCATGGCTGCCAAAATGTACATTTCCACTAATTCATCAAACTTCAAAAATCCTTCCACAAATCAACTACCCACAACACCCATTCAAAGTTTAATGAAACAAGAATTAAAAATACATACTTACCACTTTTGAAATTCTTCAAAATCTCACCAAAACTTAACTTTCTTGCTGCCTATCTACTGCCCAAGTTGTGTAGAACAACTTTAGTGAAGGAAAATGCAAGGATCATGGCTTGAAGATGGAAGAGAGAAGCTTGCATGCAATTCGGCCATGGAGGTTTGAGAGCATTTCAGTTTCGGCTGGTTTTGCAAAGTGAGGAAGATGAAGGCATATTCTGTCTATATTTTGATTAAATGTCCACTTAAGTGGAGTTAGTGGAGCACTAATAGGATTAAAAGTATTTTTTTATGTTAAACTTTCCAATTTTTCACATTTTCCTCCTATCTTTTGCTATTTAGATTATGTACCACTATTTTAATTTTTCATGACATTTTCCAAGTGTAATATCATTTATTTTTAATGGACATTTAGGTCAAAAGACAACTCGGGATGTCAAATGACCACAATGCCCCTGTTCAGGTTGCATTCCCGATTTTTCAGTAACACCGAGTTTTGTCGTTTTCTCGATTTCTCGTTTTTCTTTGTACTAATTAATTAATTTTTCTTTGATATTTATAATGATATTTATACTTCAATAGATCTTTAATTATGTCTTAAAAATATTTTCCAGGGTTCCCCGCAGTCCAGGGCTAGTCAACGGTCCACGCCGCAACTTCCCGGTATGGTCACCCATCGCTATGGTTCTCGACTCGTTTAACTTGGTTACATTTTATTGCTATTATTTTTTCTTTATTTTTATTGTATTTTATTTTCTTGTATTTCATTATTTTATGTCTCCTCACTAATATTTAAGTGTAGTTCTATGCATTCTAGCTGTCCGGACAGACACTGGTCACCAGAATAGTAGAACGCACTACCAAACATAGGGGTGTTATAGCTTATGTGGATGAGACACATAGGCAAGCCTTAACTTTTACATGCAAGCCTACTATACAACCTACAAAGCCATATTTTCTCTCATGACTTCATAAGCCACATTAGCCATATTTGTTCTTCTCACTAAATAATTTATATCTAATATAAATTATTCCTTAATTAAACTCCTTTCATTAATAAGCTCTATTTTAACAATTAAATATAAGCTATTTTTCTTCTTATTACCCATTCCTTTGAATTTAGTTTCAAGTCATACAAGGAAACTTTACATTCTAATTGCAAACTAAATTCATTTAATTAATTAATTAATTAAACCATTTAATCAATTAATCAAATTAATATAATCTTGATCATTTAAGCTCTATTTTGTGCGACTTCATAGGTTCATGATTAATTGGCAATGAGAATATAATAATAACTCTTTAATATTACTGTAATTCTTTCCATTCTTGTAAATCATAATTAACACCTAACACAGCGTTTCATGACTACCTAATCAATGATGAATAAAATTCATCCCATTTCTTTAAACCTTGATCATACATACTATATACTAAAATCTCTTCATTACAAAGTCTCAATCCTACTTAGGGTCACAATATATGTCAAACCCTATTTGTTTTGGATCATATGTTCTCATCTAAATTCTAATTATTGATTAATAAGACTTACTATTAGAAACTCTTTTCTGATTAAGTCAAATTGTCCTAGCCAAGAACTTTCTTGATCAAGAGCAATTTAGATAGCATACATTATCCCTATTTAATTAGGGTATTGAATCCCATCTTGACTAAATACCTATCTTTATATATAACTAGTTGAGTCAACACAAGCCAATATACTCATACATTGTATAAGTTTGTAAGCAATATCAAACCCAAACCAGAGATAATCATGTCATCTCAAGGCAAGGGACTATGTGCACAAGTATGATCTAGATGACAATATATTGACAAGAGTAAACTCGATGTATATGTCATCCATGTGCCACTGGTAAGTGCCCACTATCTTTGTCCCGACATTCTAATTTCAGATGGCATGAGACTTACCATTCCACTTTTATTAGTATCTCATACTAATCCAAGGAAATAAATAGAGGTGACAGTTTAGCCAGATAGATCATGTTCAATAAAATATCAATAACTGTGAACTAAGACTTTGTAGCATTTGTACTAGATAGTTCTATCACTTATATTCTCAACTCTTTTATAATGGAACTTCCAACAAGAAGCTAAAGGATTGTTCTTATTAATTTTAAACATTTTAAGTTAAAAGATACATTAAAGCCATTTGTTGGAATTATGTTTACAACAAACAATATTAAGGTCATGGGGCATACCATTAGCAAAGCATTTTTTTTTTTTTTTTGCAATTTTTTTAGTTTCTCTTTAAATTAAAGAAAAATAATAAGAGAAAAATAATCTTTATTTTCTTTTATCCTTTTATATTCTCCTCTTTCCTAAATAAGAAAAAATTTATATCCCTCTTATTTTTCTCAAGTTATTTTCCCTTCTCTTATTTTTCATGGACAGTGCTAATGAAATGTAAGATGCGCAAAAGATAGGTACTTGCCCTTGTATCAAGAGGCCATAACCCTAAAATAATTAAAAGGCTTATTTAGTTTAATTCAAATGCAAATTTATACTTATGAAAAAATATATATATATTATCAACATCTTTAAAATATTTACTATAAGTGAAGTATAATAATTGTATCGATTTTAATTTAATTTTGTTGATAAAATTCATTTTATAATTTTCTATTAAAAGAAACTATTTTCATATTATTTATTTACTCTTAGTAAAAGTCACATTCATCTTTAGAATGAGAAATCAATTTTTATTATTTACCTTAGCAAGTATTTCATGTAATTATCTCATAATATTTACATTAATTATTATTTAATCTATTTTTATTAAATAAATATTTCAAAAAAGAAAATTTTTTTAAATTTCAATTAATAATAGCCTAATCTTGTATGAAATTGTATAATGAAAAATTTTCAAATATCAAACTTTAATCTTTTTAGGGTGTAATTGTTTAAAAAAAAATTAAAAGTATAATTATAAAAATAATAATCGTTTTTTTGCCACTCCCCTTTTTTTATAATTATAGCACATAACTGTAATTTTATTTCAATATTAATACTCTCACTTGATTACGTGCAAAATCATTAATTAATGGCGATGAGATAATTATGCTTGCTTAATTTTATGGCCATAATTTTACTGGCACGAAAGAACGGTTTGTTTAAAAATATTTATTAATTAATCACATTAATATTTTTTATTATAATTTTAATTTTTCACAATTATAGCACACAACTTTAATTTCATTTCGCTATTAGTACTCTCTCTTGATTACAAGCAAAATTATAATTATAAGGAATGAATTAATTATACTCAATTTCATGGCCACAATTTTGCTACTATAAATGAACATTTTGTAAAAAAAAAAAATCGCATCTTTCTACTTTTATCTGTCGTTTAAGGTATTTGCACGGTTATTACAGAATTAATTAAATTACCTAAATTATAACTAAATACTCCTTAATTTGACTAAATTCCCCTTTATATCTCATTTAGTTAAGAGAGAGAGAGAGAGAGAGAGAGAGAGAGAGAGAGAGAGAGAGATGATGATGATGAAATAGGTTGGATAAATTTTGACAATTGTCCCTGAACTTATCTAGTTGTAATATTACAGTCCCTCAACTTAAAAATGTAACATAAAACCCATCAACTTTCAAATTTTGTACAGTAAAATCCCTTTAACCTCCAATTATCAGTTTTTCAGTTAGACGCTGACTTGAACAGTTCTAGCATGGAGCTTAGTCAGTATTTTTCATTTCTCTCTCAAGCCATGTGTAAATTGAATCCCTTTTCTCTCTATAGACAGAATAATTTTTCATGCGTAAAGAAAATAATTTTACACTTTGCATAAGAGAGGAGAGAGAAATATTGACTAAGTGCCATGTGGGAGCTTTCACATCAGTTTCTAACTGAAAAATCAGTAATTGAAAGTCTGAAAGATTTTACTGTGCAAAATTTGAAAGTTTAGGGGGTTTTATGTTACATTTTAAAGTTAAATGACTGTAGTGTTACAACTATATAAGTTCAGGGATAGTTATTGAAATTTATCCTTTTAGGAAATTGTAAAATTTTCTTTAGTGTAGATAAGGGTAAAATTGAAAAAAAAAATTAATTAATGTTTTTTTATCTTCTCAAAACAATAAATAATTTTGTACAAATAACATTTAAAAAATGACAAATAAAAGTGAAAGGAAGATGTAACGATCGGGAACCAGCCACTAGAGGAATTGTTCGCTTTGGCCATAAGCCTCACGGTTTTGTCCCATAGGTGGAATGGAGAACTTCCCAGGAGGTCACCCATCCTAGGATTTCTCTCAAATGAGCACGTTTAACCCTGGAGTTCTTCCAACTCTCCAGGCCATTCCACCAAAAGGCGCCTCTGTGATTAGTTCCCCCATCTTATATATCATTACTTTTGAGCCCAAGACCATCTCCGTGCTTTGCCGATGTGGGATTTGCCTAAGGGACTTTTCTCCCCCCCCTTTCGAGACTCAGCGTCCTCGCTGAGGTTTGCCCCACCATCACCCAAGAGGACACACGTTTAGCAACCAAATACACTAAGGTTAATTGAGCCGAAACACCAGGGATGAGTAACCCGAAGGGGAAGTGACGGTGAAGGCCATTAGAAACCCTAGACCCGGGGGAAAATTATAAAATAATTTTTGGGACTCCAGAGAAGGATTATTGAGGTTATTATTGCATTAGAATGCCAAGAAAATACTTAGAAAAATTTTTTAATCGGTACAGACAATTTTGGCCCGTTAAGCCAAACGGAGGGCATTTTGGTCATTTCGTCTTCAGAGATGATTTTTGACCAACTTGTCCAGTTAAATAAATAATTTATATAATATAAAATATGAATAAATGTTGTTAAAAATTTAATTGAAATTAAATAGATAAGAAATGGAGAGAAAATGAAAGAACATGGCATTATGACATCATAATGATGTCATTAAAATTCTCCCAACCAATCAAAACTTGACACATGGCATAATCTTATTTAAAAGAGGCTAAATGGGCAGAAAATGAAAAAAAAAATCAGAACATCTTCTCCTTTCTTCTTCTTGGCGTCACCCCACCCACCATTGCCAACCTTGAGCAAGCTTTCAAAGCTTGATTTCTCAAAGTTTTACCCAACAAAACCCTAACCTAGCAACATAAAAATTTGTCCTTACATCCTAATGAAGCTTTTGGGAGCAAGAAGAATTAAAAAGAAAGAGTTCTTGCAAGCCTTGGATTAGCTCCCTAAGAGGTTAGTGACAATTAATTCTTTAAACTTGTATATGCATCATTAGGAGTGTGAATTGATCCACTTATTGTATGTGTTTGAAAGATTAAAATGGTAGAGCTAGGGTTTGGACCCAAAATTGAGATGTTGATCATGTGATGATGGAAGTAGGTTTTAATGGTCAATTAGTGACCATTTGTTTTGGTTTGAATAAAAAATGAAGTGAATTGGGTTGTGGGATTTGAGGTTGGTGTGGCTGCCTTGTGTGACCTGCAGGTGTGGCTGTGAGTCCAGCCTGTTTGGACAGCCATAACTTGAATTGTAGAGGTTCAATTGGTGTTTGGCCAATTGGACATGAAACTAGACACATAATGTCACAACTTTGATGAAGAAACCATGCCCAGAAAACCAAACTAACTTGACCAAAAGTTTGCCCTAATTCGGGTGACCTGTAATCTGCCTGGGCAAAATGACCAAATGAACAGTGTTTGGTCATTTAGCCACAACTCAATGTAGAAAGGTCCAATTGACCTGAAATTTTACAGCAACAAGGTGACATATAGACCAACAACTTTCATGAAGAAACTTGACCCAAATTATGACCATAACCTAGTCAAATTGCCAACCAAACTTAGGTTACCAAATCTAGCAGAACCAGTTTTGCCCAGATTTTTGAAATCTTCCCAATCCGGCCAGTTATGGTTTTTAGGCCATAACTGGAGCTACACAACTCCAAATGGAGTGATTCAAAAAAAGAAATTCAACTAGACAAAATAAGGAACAACTTTCATGTTTACCATTTTTCCAAATTCCCACTGCAACAGTAACTAATGGAATAGTAAACCTAAGGCTTGAAAACTGAAAATTCTGTCCAATTCATATTAAGCTTAGAGATGGTATTGGTAACCAATACCAACAAGTTTAAAATACAAAATGTGGTATGCTGATCATATTTAAACTAATTTTCCTATTGTCAATGCAAAAGTCAACATTTTGGTTGACTAATGAAATGAATAGTAGTCATAAAAATTTCAATTTCAAAGAATTACACAAATTAAAAGTGTTAAATGCCCTAGTAGGCCTAATGTGATTGGTTTGGATAGGTTGGCATGCCAAAAGGGTTCGTTAGCAAGATCGCATATGGCTTCATGCCATTCTGTATTTCATGGCTTTCCATGCCATTCTGTGACATAATAGCCTTTGGCTATGATATTGAGTTATTATACTCAGGTTTAATCCCCGATAATTATCACAGCTTATTAGCTGTTCTATTGCACACCGGGAGACACAATGTGACCGATGGTGTGATGGTCCGAGGTACTTAGTACCTAGTACCAGTTTACCCGTTTATCCAGTCCAGTCATGTCACGACCCAGGGATGGGGTTGGGACGTGCTTGTTCAACCAGCTACGCACTGGGATGAAAACTTCGTGTCCCACATCGGAAACGGGAAGAAAAGATTTGGGCCATATATGTGGGAGCCTTCCTCACCTGGTCAGCGCGCTTTTGGGAATGAAACCTCCCAAGGGACAAATCCGTGAGGCCCATGGGCCAAAGCGGACAATACTAACTGGAGAAGGATCGGGCTGTTACAATTTGGTATATCTTATTTCTGTGGAGACCCGGACAGAGCCTCCCTTATTTTATTAGCATTTGGCGGGTTCCACTAATCACCTGTTAACATGTCCATATTCATTTCACACATTTCCATATCATATTCTCATGTATCATATCATTTACAATTATTTATGAGATCTCAAAATGAAGTATTATCTATTGCATTCATATAGAAATTCATAGATAATAAATTACAAGTTTTCATTTCAATCTCAAAGTTTAATTACAAGTCCAAAATGAAATACATCATGACTAAACATAATGAA
Organism: Hevea brasiliensis; assembly: GCF_030052815.1. Lineage (NCBI taxonomy): Eukaryota > Viridiplantae > Streptophyta > Magnoliopsida > Malpighiales > Euphorbiaceae > Hevea > Hevea brasiliensis. The sequence continues at coordinate 2,471,599 of NW_026614585.1, forward strand.
CTAAAATACTAGTCTACACATAGAATACATGTTTTAAATGACATCAAAAGTTTACAATAGATATGATAAAACAAGATAGGGTGCTCCGGCACCGAATGTGGCACTTCTTGCTCGGCTATACGGTAGACAGGTAAGGGGCGTCACAAGTCAACTAGTGTAGGTTACTCGGGCAGTATTAATAAATCTTACCAAACTTTAAACGAATAATATTGCAATAAATATTTGAAATTTAGTCCACCCAAAAAAATGTAAATATACATTTTGCACACATGTTTTATTTTATTTTATTTTATTTTATTTTATATTGTCACCACTAAGCAGAATTGCTTAGCGCGTCGCTTTTGCCACGTGTGCATCGGAGACATAGCCGGGAGTCCAAAGAGGGCCTCATACTGGTGAGCCTTCATATCTGCACTCAGAGTGCAGAGTCACCTCACATTGCAGTGCATTTGGTAGGACATTAGGCCACATTTGATATTTTGATATTTTGTATTTTGTAACCTTCTGTAATATATATTATAAATTCATGTAATTAGGCTTTTGATGTAAATATCTATGAAACATGTCCAGTAATATATTGAGCATTTTTTTTTATTGAGTTGACTGTGGTTTGAATTTAATTGAATTTTGAGATACTGAAGTGAATTGAGAAATTGTTGAGAATATATTGGAGGTTGATTGAGAATAAGGTGATGATATTATTGGGAGTGTTTTTAACAGGTTCAGAAGAACTTTTTTTCCAATTTATAGCCGGCACTCTGCCGGATTTTCTATAAAATTTGCGGAAAAATTTAGATTTATCAAAAATTATAGATAAATGAATAAAAAGAGATTAATTGAAATTGAAACATGAATTGGTGTTCTGACACACTGAGTGGGATAACTTGCTCGGCTACACTGTAGACGGGTAAGGGGTGTCACAGAAGAAATATTAATTAATCATGTGTGCCACATTATTCTAATTATAATTTTAATTTTTCACAATGATAGCATATACTTTTCATTTCATTTCAATGTTAGTACTATCACTTGACTACATGCAGCATTATTAATTATTGGTGATGAGTAATTATACTCAATTTTGCTACTACAAAGGAATATTTTGTTAAAATATATTTATTAATTAATTATCACGATCCGCTTTTAGAGTTGGGTTGGCACTAGAACTCATTTATCCGCTTTTAGAGTTGGGTTGCCACTAGAACTCATTTAAGGGCATCAAAATATGATGAAATAGGTTGCTCCATCGAAGAAGAGGAAACAATAGCCTCCATGGTCTTATACCTTCTTATAAGCCATCTTCAAGGCCTAGATTAGAGATCCCTCTCATTGATCCTTGTATCGAATACAGGCTCTCTAATGGACACCTTTATCACTAGAAGATCTCGATAGATATCAATGCTCTTTAGCTCAATGGTATTGGAATTGTATTAAGGATCCTAAGGTCTTGAATTTTAGTCCCAGTCAAAGCCAATTATAAATTATATATATATATATACACACACACACACATACAAGTATCAGAGACGGATTTAGCAAGGGTTCAAAATTCCATCACAAAAATATTGATTAGCAATGGATCAGTGACAAATTCATTGTGGATATTTTAGCACCAAGGGTTTTAGCGACAGACAAAATTCATCACTAAAAGTCAATTTTGTGAATTAGTTATGATTAACGATGGATTATGGTTATCGCTGAAAACTTCGTCGTTAATGGGCTTCAGCGATGAATCAGTGGCGGATCCATCACTAGCCTATATTTTTATGATGGATTTGCAATGGATTTTGCAATGAATCCATCAATCCATCAATGATACCTTATTTTTCTTATAGTGAAAGATCTTGATAGATTTTAGGTTCAAAATAGCAAAAGAACACAGTAATGGGCATATAGATCTCTAGCTCAAGGGCAGAAAAAGGTTAATTAAACCAAACCAAAGGAAAGCTAAAAAAAAAAGGGGAATGATACTTTTAACTAAGAAGGCTAGTAGGCACCCCAATCTAGGGTTTTAAGTGATCAAAGTGAAATCGCAAGGGAGATCATTGATGAATCCTACCATGTTGTGTGCTACGAAAGCATGTAAATTATAAAGAAATAAAGTAAATACACAAAATACTAATATTTACGTGGTTCACCCTTCCCACATAGGGCTACATCCATGAGCATGTCATCTTCCATTATCAATAATAATAAATCATCAATTATAAGCTTAAAGTTATACTACCCATAAACCTAATTACACCTAAAAAATTGGTAATAGTAAATACATTAGTTAGTACTCTCAGTTTCTTCTAGACATAACTCAATATATTTACTACTACAACTACTACACTACAAAGGGTGTCTTCAACTATAATAGATAATAATCCCTTCTTTTGGATTATCTCCTTTCTTTACTTTAGGTTAAAGCCTTTTTTCCTTCCATGAGACTGCAATGGGCAAGAGCCCCTCATCATTGAGCAAGCCAAATCCTCTCTCTACAATGGGCGACAGCTCCACTCCATGAGTTGAAAGCCATTCTTCAGGGCAAGCCACTCTCCATGTTAGTAGTATGCCCTAGAGCATATCATTTAGTATGTATCTTGTACATATTTTATTAATAAAAGGCATTTCTACTTTTCCGTTTACATAATATATTTATGTGTAATAGAAAAGGTCCATTGATATTTTGTTAGAAATATTATTCTTAAGTTGTTAAGAATATGAGTGACAATATTTCTAGTACAAAGTATCATAAATAGGTTCACAATCGAGGATACTTCATAATAAGGACATGACTTATCCAGAAAGATTGTATTCATATTTGTTCCCAAGTTATTTTTATGAGATATAAATAAGATGGAATGGTGAGTCTCATGCCATATAACAAATATGATAGGCACTTATAAATGATAAGTAGGCCGAACCAGTGACACTTATGACAAGCACATGGAGTTTACTCTTGTCAATGTTTTGTCATAAATCATATCAGTGCATATAATCTTTAGACCTGAGATAGCACAGTTATCTTGTATATAGGTAAAGTTTGAGTTTGATACTGCTTTCATACTTGTACTATGTATGGGTATATGGGCATGTGTTGGCTCCTACTAGTTATATATGGAGGTAGGTGTTGATCAAGATGGAATCTGTTCCTCTAAGTAAATAGAGATAAAATCCTATGTTCATTTAATTGTTCTTGATGTTTCAAGTTCCTGGCCAGGACAGATAGATTTATTCAGAAAAGAGTTTCTGATGAGAAAATCTTTTTAATCAAGAACTGGAATTAAAAGAAAACATTATATTCATAGCAAATGGAGTTTGACATAAACCATGACTCCAGCTTGAGTTGGGATTTTGTAACAGAGAGATTCTAGTGCATGGTAACATATGATTATAGGTTCATTTAAGGTAAACCTTATTACTAATTGGGTGGCCATGGCATGCTATGGTAGGTGTTAACTATGGTCTATGAGGTTCATAAAATGATTTAGAGAAAACATTTATGGTAAGAAAGAGTTCTGATGATATTAAGAGTTGATATCATGTCTCATTGCCAATTAGTGATGAGCCTAGTAAGTCACACACATACACAAGTTATCACCTATTTAAATATGATTTAATTAATTAATTAATTAAAGAGTTTAATTGATTAATTAAATAGGTTTGGTTTGCAATTAAATTGCAAAGTCCCTAGCATGACTTGAAACCAAATCTAGATTATTGGATGTATAGTATAAGTTAAATTTATATTTAAAGTGTTTAAATATGAATTTAATTAATGAGAAATTAATTAATAGAGATTAATTAATTAATTTATATTTGATATAAATTAATTAGAAGAAGAAAAATAATTATTTTGGGTTAAGAACTCAAAATTAAGACACAGGGGCATTTTGGTCATTTCACAGTGTGACACGTAGCACCATGAGATGGTGATACATGGGATTACACATAAGCTTGTCAAATGTTTTTAATCATGTAAGATGATTAAAATTAAGATTAAATATAGGTTTGACACTTGGCACAATGTGATTGGGTCACTTAAACCTAGAGCTAATCAAAGGGTGACATGTGGCAAGGGTTTAATGTGTTAACCTAGCTATTTAAGTGTTGTTATGAAAAGAAAAAGCAACCAGCAGCCACTCCTCTCCTTTGTCATGCCACTTTGAGGGTTTTCATCTATTTTTCTTCATCTCTCATCAATTCAAAGAGATTAGCCATCAATCTCTTGAATTAAGAATGCTAGAAATTGTTTCTAGTGTCCTGTTTACATCTCTAATCTCTTGAAAGGCAGAACTTGAATTTCTAATTAATAGAAAAAGCTTTAAAAGCTGTTCAAGGGCTGCCATAGGTGTTCTTGGTGTGGACAAGCTAGAGGGACAACATCTGGTGTCCTGAAGATGAATCTCAAAGGCGCAGACACGCAAAGGCATCAAGAGGTTAGTGTAATCGTTCTTGATTTAATCTAGGGTTCTAAAATTAATCTGATTAATTTTAAAATCTTAAATGGCAAATACAGATCCAAAAACATATTAAAAGAGTTTTAATATGTTGTTTATCATTGAAATCAAATAGATAAAAATAAATCTTGCATGATGCATGTGACCCTAAGTGAAAATTTTTGAATTCAATGGTATAAACTTGTGTTTTTCATGCTTCCGTTCGTTCACTCCATGGGCAAATCCACTCTCCATGGGCAAAGCCAAATAACCTTTCTACTATTCTCCTATTTATAGTATTAATTCTCTCAATCTTAATCTGATTAGGAGTTTCACTCAATTTAGGAATAACACTAAAATAGTAATTCTACTCTATATAGAAAATGAACCTCATCATATTGAGAAATATTTCTCCTACTAAAATTATTAAGAAAAGGTATTCTAAATCAACTAGGATTTTGGGTCCTAAATCTAATAGTCTCTACCTTGACACAAAATTTATCAACCATTGCATACCTCAAATTCTTGGGTATCATCAAATCATTAATTCTTCATGCTTGAACTTGAATCTTTCAAATCTTCAATTCTTTAATCTTCATCATAGGTGTAACTTTCTTCTTTCTTCAAAAACCTTTGCATCCTCAACATCTTGATTTCGCATTAAGAGCTCCACCTTGATTTCAACTCTCTACCATCACCATTGTTGCATGTGCGACTTTTTACATGTCGCAATAGCTCCACCTTTAACCAAACTCACTAAGATCATTCCCAAGTTTTGATATCAATTGTTGTGTACTATGAAAGTATGTAAATTACAAAGAAATAAAATAAACATACAAAACACTAATATTTATGTGGTTCACCCTTTCCACATAGGACTATATCTACGAGTATGCCATCTTCCGCTATCAACAATAATAAATCATCAATTACAAGGTCAAAGTTATGCTACTCTTAAATCTAATTACACCCAAGAGAACCCTCACAAAAAACTACTAATAGTAAATACATTAGTTAATCCTCTCAATCTCCTCTAGACATAACTCAATATATTTACCCCTACAATGACTAAACGATAAAGGGTATTTTTAACTAGAATGGACAATAATCCCTTCTTTTGGATTCTGTCCTTTCTCCACTTTAGGCTGAAGCCTTTTTCCCTTCATGAGACTATAATGGGGAAGAGCCCCTCATCAATGGACAGAGCCAAATCCTCAACAATTGACAAAGTTTCTCTCTACAATAGGCAACAGCCCCACTCCATGGGCGAAAAACCACTCTCCATGGGTAAAGCCACTCTCCAAAGGCAAAGCCAAATAACCTTCCCACCATTCTCTTATTCATAGTATTAATTCTCTCAATCGTAATCTAATTAAGAGTTTCACTTAATTTAGGATTACGGGAAGGGGAAAAATTAGGGGATTAAGGGAAGGATTGATCTTAGTTTACGATTGAATTCAGGTTGTGAACTATCGAGTTGTGCTTTCAGATACAATCAAATTCTACTATTATTTTTGAGGTTTTACATGACGGTACATTGAATTTAGGTGGTTTGAATTTAGAGAAAGTAAGGGAATGGGTATGTGAGAGAAATGAGGGGGAAATGGGTGGTGTCATGATTTTGGGCAGAGGAGAGAACCAAAGAGAGAGAAAGAATGATGGTATTTTAGGAATTGATAATGTTTCTCTATCGTTTAACGTTTGTATCCCTCTAACTTAATGGAAAAATGACATAAATTTGGATGGAAGGGCTCAAGTGTATAACGAAAACAAAATACAAGGATAAAACCGTTGGCTTTTGAAAATAGAGGGATAAAAATATTAATTATGCCATACCTTAAAAGCATAAAAGTAATTTTCTTAAAAAAATACAATGATGCAATTAAGTGTTGACCCAAAGTAAATGGGTCAATTTGTACTATCCCTAAGAATAAGAAAAAAACTCTTAACACTTTTATTTTAAAAAAAAAAAATCTAACACCGTGTTTAAGAAAGTCAAGAGAAGAGTAGTATTTTAATTTATGGGATAAGAAATAAAAAATTAAATAAATAATTTTCTTATTTGGAAGTTTGAAGAATAAGAAAAAATTTTCAAAAATATAATTTTCTTGTTAATGAAGAACAATTTTAATATCTTTGAAAAGTAAAATTAGATTTAAAAAGAGATAATTTATCCCTTCTTATTTTTTTTATTTTTTTATTTTACAAAACTCCAAGTGTGAGATATTATTTTCCTCCCTCCTCTTTTTCCTTTTTTCACTTTGAGTTCTTTAGAGTGACCATGGTATGTATTTTTACCACTGATTACCCTCTCTCTTATTCTTTTTACATTTGTTTTTTATTTTATTTTGTATCTTTCTCAATAATATTCAGATCTGTATTGTTTTGGAATAAATTTATTTGTCCTCAATTTACTCTTATCGATAAATCTGAGTTTTATCTCATCCTTTAGAAGTATTTATTGTGGATTTTGTATTTCCTCCTTTTTGTGAGGATTTGCTATTTCTTCCTTTTTTTTTTTATTATGGAGTTATTAGGCATTTTGTTTTGTTATTTGAGTATAAGTGCAATGATAGGAAGTAGAGATTTTCTCTTTATGAGGATATAAAAGTTTGATAATTTCCAAATCAACCTTGTAGAAAGGCCGTGAAGTTAAACAGTGGTAGATTATCACTAAGTAGAGCATACTTCTCACCAAATGGCCAACTTAAATACTTTATCAACGTGATCAGGTCTTTCAAATCAAGATAATTACTATGATATTTTGTATAGGTATTTTATCTTAACCTTTCTTATGTAAAATTGTTGTAGTATGAAATTTTATATTTCAAATTTATATTCTGTTATCATTTAATGACAACTTTATCTTTTTTTAAAAAAATATATATATATATATTATTTGTTCTATTCCTTCTTATTCTTCAATAATGAGGTGATTTATGTTGGTTAATAAATAAATTTATTCTTTAATTTATTGATCAAAATTTAATATATGGAATTAATTAATATTCACAAGCTAATTTTAAAATGCATAAATTAATATAAAGAAATATTAATTCTGGTTAGAAAAAAAAAATCTCAATTAAGACGTAATGTAAATTGATCCGAGAATATGCGTCACATTTTAAGAACTAAGAAAATAAAATTGAGAAAAGGCAAATGACCTCATAGATTGAATTGGACAATATTGAAGGTCCAATTTGATGACAGAAAGTATCGAAATTTAAGAAGTGTAAGATCAAACATATACAAAAGAAAAAGAAATATTAATTCTAAAAAATTCAAGATAAAAAAAGATTAAGAAACAAGAAGCTTAATCAATTTTTTTTTATAATTAAGAGTTAGTTTGGTATTATTATTTAAAGAAGCTTAATCAATTTTTTTTATAATTAAGAGTTAGTTTGGTATTATTATTTAAATTATTATTAGGAAAATATTACTTTAAATATATTAATTAAAGATTATCAAAAGTTTATATTAAGTAAATTTCTTTTCCTCACCTTGATGTGAGATCTCTCCTTGTTTTATTAAATTTCCTTCAATTCTTCGTGAGTTCACTCCTTCTCTTTTATTTCCTTCAATTTTTTTTTTATTTTTTAGTATTTTATATTGCATTATTTCAATAAATTGTATATCTATATTATTTTTTTAGGAATCGATATGTATCTATACTTAGATTTGTTTTTATAGATATATTTTGAATTTTTTGTTTTCTCCTTTTGTGAGAATATGTTGTTTAATTTCCTCTTTTATAAAGTATGTTGTCTCTCCATATTAATTATAGAATTATTGAGTGTAGTATTTTGTTATTTGAATAGGTGATATAAATTTTCTCTTCAATAAAAGATTAAAGTTTAATAGTTATCATACTGAATTGGTAAAAAGACTTTGAACACTACAAATAATCCTTTTTAAACATCATTTTGTATATGATGTGAAAGTAATAAATAACATTAAAATAACATATTTAGAAATTAAGATAACATATAGAATAATAAATAATAAATATAATATTATGCATAACAGCACTGTAAATTAGTATAAAAAGTATTGTTAAAAACTTTAAATTAAGGGGTTTATATGTATCACTAGATACTTACTAATAATTATTGTCAATAGCATGTTTTAAATTTTTAACAATGTATAAAGTATGATATTGAAGTCTAAATTTCTTATAGTGAAAGTCCAAAAGTGATATAATGCTAATGAGTGAAACTTACTTTTTATTGATTAGGTAATTCAAATATTTTATCTATACAATCGGATCAATTAAATTAAGATAACTACTACTATTCTTTTTTATGTAAATAATTTATTTTAAATTTATTAATGAAGAAGATAATATTACATGACGAGTGTAGCATGTGGAGAGGGTAACATTACCCAATACCCACCACCAAATCTTCCAAAGCATATCAGCCAAAGTGGAGAATTTTCCCATCACAACAAACTTCCTAGGTGGATATAGTGACCTCTTAATTGGCATGATTCCCCTTTTTATAGTTTACCTTCCTAATTATGCATTAAATTGATTACTCTAAAAAAATTAGATAATGTTGATAGGAAATTTAACCAATAAATCACAAAATAAAAAAAAATGATATTTAATATTTTTAATATATAAATTATTTTTTTAAAATAAATAGTGCTTTTGGAAATCAAGTGAGATATATTTGTAGATGCAGTACTTTACAATCATTTGGTCTACACATATTAAAAAAAAAATGCCCTTTACAATCATTTTGATATTTATGAAAACTTTTTATTTGACTTTTTGTTAAAATTGTATCATTTAAAATCACTTGGTTATTATTTAATAGCTTAATAGATTAGCACTTAAGTATATGTGTCAGTACTGTCAAAAGTCAAGTTTTAAATATGATGATGTTCTTTAAAAGAAATAAAAATTATAATATATTGAAATATATTATTTAAAAATCTAAATTTATAAAAAATTATTAAATAAACTTTTTTAAAAATAAAGATGTTACACTAATATTTCACTCATTAAATACTTATTTTATAATATAGAAAGTTACAGCTTTATATTTAGGAAACAATAAAAACTTAAAAAGGAAAAAATCTTTTATAATTATTAAAAAATAAAAAATAATAGAAAGAATCTGAGTTTACAAATTGTGCCACTATACAACACTCGGTTATCCCATCTACCAGTCAACCGTAAACAACTGCACTCAGTCAACCTTGTCATCATCGTCATCATCTTCATCCTCAATTTCATCGGTTCTCTCCCAACACGATTCTCTCAAACACTTGAACACGACGTCGTTTATCCACCCAAAGCACCCATATTCGCCACAACACATCTCTCTCAATCTCCCGAAAAACCCTTTATCTCCAACTTCAGGCGGGCTCGACATCGGTTGCAAGTAAGCCAAAGCCGCCTGCTTAACGAGCGGGTTCTTGATCGGGATCTCGTACCAGCTGGAGTTGTGGGTGGGTGAGGAGATCGTAGGAGGTGAGACCGGCAATAGGTCCTTGAGGCTGGTGTAGGTGACGGGCTGTATGGCTATCATCTCTATATCGGAAATTTGAAAAGAAGGATTGAAGCCGTTGTGGAAGAGAAAGCTGGAGTTCAATTCGACATTATTAGTGTCTGTCATCTTGGGGTTTTTGGTTGGTGCTGTAACTGTTTCCATAATGAATTAGCGGAGAATTCAAAGGAAGGAGCAGAGAGATTCAGACACAGATTAAGTTTTTGGTAATAGAATGTTAGTTTGGTGGTAGAGAATCTAGATATTGAGAACAGAGCTTAGTATTTGGTTTGAAATGCGAGTGGGGACTTGAGAGGAAAGGGGAGAGAAATTAGAGTGGATGGTACTTTAAGAAATATAAATTTTAATTTGTGATATAAAATTTTAATTTTTAATTTAAATAATATATAATTTTTTATAATATTTAGTAGTTAATTATTAAATTATTTTTACTTAAGTGATATCTATTAAATTAAAGTTTTTATTTTTTTATGTTAACTTGATGTTTATTAAAAAATTAATTTGTCACTATTTATTAATAATTTTAATGATTTAAATTATATAAATTAATATTTTAATAACTTAAATTTTATTTATTTAAAAAATTATAAAAATATAATTTTTTAATTTAATAAAAATCATACCATTATAAATAAGTTAAAAACTAATTTTTAAAAGTCATCGAAGAATTTTATTTTATTAAAATTAAAATTTAAATACGTTATTATAAGTATCGAGGCATTGTCTATATATTTAGCCAACTAGAGAGGGGACGCAGGAGGTGATGTGCACGAAAGGTGAGAAAAGGTTCACTCGCTTGGGATGAGAGTGACATGCACAAGCCATTAAGGGAGGGACACTTTTGCTTATCTTTTTATATTTTCTATTCAGCGTCTATAGAAATTAAAATTTTACAAAATTTAATTAATTTTTTTTTATCAATTCTAATATTTAAAATATAAAAACTTTATTAAAAAATTTAGTTCAGTTCTCAAACAATCATAATTTTTTATGAATTCTATATTTTTTAAAAATTTAAAAAGAATTAAATTCTTTTAACTATTATATTTTTAAATATGAAAATTAACAAAAAAAAAATCAATTCAATTAAATTATTATAAAATTTTAAGATTATATTTAGTAGAGTGTAATATAATGTAATATAATTAAGTATGTAATATAATTAAAATTATAATATAATGATTAATTGTAAAATAAGAATGTAAGTTGTGTGATAAAATAATAATTTTTATTTTAATATTTAACTTATTTATAATATTAATAAAATGTGCTAATTACAGAGATTAATAGTCAAGTAGTAGTAATGGCTAAATAGTAGTGACAATAGTGACAGAAGTGATTAGATGGTGGTGGTGGGCAACGAGATGAGTTAGTGGTGTTGGTAATAGCTAAATGGTGGTAGAGGTGACAGTAACTAAGTGGTGATAACAGTGGTCAAGTGATGATGATGGCGATAGTAGTGGTGACAAGATGAGAATAGTAATAGTAGTAATAGTGGTGGGTGAACAGTATTGATGATAGTAATATTGACAATAAATAAAAATATCAAAATAAGTAATCACGATTACATTCATTTAGTAGATAGATTACATTATATAATGATTAGCATAATACCTATACTTTGCATGAGTAATTTATAATTTTTATTTTTAATTTAAGTTTTAATTATATTTTAAATAAGATAAATTATTATTATTAAATTAATTTTAAATTAAAATTTCTCTTTTATTTAATTTAATTTGAATAAATTTTTACATGTATAATAATAAAATTTTAACTAATTTATGATATAATTAATTAAAATACTTATTTAATTCTTTTTATACTCATATTAATTGTAGTTTCTATGATTATTTTGTTTAAAATATAATAAAAATACTTTATTAAAAAATAATTTAAATTTCATGAAATTTTTATATTCTATCACATAATTTATGTAAATCAATATTTATTTTTTATAAATGATAGAAAATACATTAAATTAATTAGATAATAATATTATTTTATAAATATATAAATATAATTTTTTTTGTTATTAATATAATTAAAAAATTAAATTACTAATAAAGAATTAAATTATTTAATTTTAATAATAATGAAAATATATAACATTATTATTAATTAAAAATAATATTCTATTATATTATTTTTTAAAAATATTATAGCTAAGTGTAAATTCTTTTTTTATTAATTTAATATATTTTTTATAAAATAATTCTTTAATAAAAATGATTATTATTTAACATAAATTTATAATATAGAATAAATATATTTCATAAAAATTAAAATTTTAAAATATCATCATTTTCTAATAATATAATAAATATTAAAAATAAACACTATTTTTCAAAAAACATATTTCATAATTTTAACACTGTAACTTTAATTGTTTTTAATCATCTTTATTTGTAGCTAAATTTTCGATGTAATCATATTTGCATTTTATCTTTGAAATTTTACTTCTATATTAAAATATAATTGAAAGATAATTTATGCATAAAAATATAGATAAACTCAAATCAATTATGCCTTAATCCCAAGAATTTGAGATCGACTATATGAATTCTCTTTCTTCATTCTAAACGATTTTGAGTTAAATCCTCGGAAATGTGTAATGCTTCTAGATCATGTTATACTACTTTCCTCCAAGTTAGTTTAGGTATACCCCTTCTTTTCTTTCTATCCTCTAACCTAATGTGCTCTACTTGTCTTACTGAAGCCTCCGTATGTCTACACTTCACATGACAAAACCACCTCAATCTCCCTTCTCTCAACTTATCCTCAATTGGCACCACTCTTACCTTTTCTCTAATACTCTCATTACGGACTTTATCTAGTCTAGTATGGTCACTCATCCACCTTAACACTCTCATCTTCGTAACTCTTATCTTAGACACGTACAACTCCTTTAATGCCCAACACTCACTACCATATAACATGGTCGGTCGTATGATTGTACGGTAAAATTTTCCTTTCAACTTATTGGGAATCTTCCAATCACATAAAACTCCCATGGCACTTCTCCACTTCAACCATCCGATCCGGCTTTAATCCTATGACTAACATCCTTCTCACATCCCCCATCTACTTGAAGGATTGAGACGAGGTATTTAAAGTGATTACTTTGAGGCAGTACCACTTCATCCAAACTAACTTGTAACACCCTCCTTGTAGCAACTCCATACATTCTACTGTTTCGGTGACCAGTGTCTGTCAGATAGCTAGAACGTCCGGAAAAAATATTTAAACTAAAGTGAGGAACCATAATTAACTCAAATATTAATACAAAAAATTTAGGAAAAATTTTAGAAATAAAATACAATCGAGTTAAATGAGCCGGTGCCCTAGCGATAGGCAACCTAGTGAAAAGTTGCGGTCCTCGCAACTAGGAGCCCTAGACCCTAGGGAAAATTAATAAAATAATTTTTGGGACTCCAGAGAAGGGTCATTGAGGTTTCTATAGCATTAGAAAGCCAAGAAAATGCTTGGAAAATTTTTTCAATCGGTACAGACAATTTTGGTCTTTTAAGCCAAATGGATGGCATTTTGGTCATTTCATCTTTAGAGATAATTTTTGGCCGATTTGTCCATTTAAGTAAATAATTATTATGATCTAAAATATAAATAAATATTGCTAAAAATTTAATTGAAAATGAATAGAAAGAAAAGAAAAAAAATTGAAGAAAAATGGGACTTTTGACATCATGCTTATGCAATTAAAATCCTCCTACCCAATCACATTGTGACACATGGCAATAACTCATTTAAAATGACTAAATGGGCAAAAAATGAAAGAAAACAAATCAGATTCTTTCATTTTCTTCAGCTGCAACGAACCAGCTCCAATCTATCCACCATTGCCATCCCAACCAAGCTTCCTTTACCACCATTTTACACCATAAAATCCCTTGCTCCTTTCATTAAAAATTTTCCTTACACCTAGAGCAAGTCTTGGGCAGCAAAAAGAAGGAGGAAAAGAGAAGTTCTCAAGCTTTGAAAAGTGACTAAGTGAAGGTTAGTGCCACTTTTGTTTATTTTTCTCTTATATCTTTTGTTACAACATTAATCTAAACTAGAAAATATGAAAATGGAACAAATTGAAATTGTGGAGTTAGGGTTTAGGAGAAACTTAGGGTTTGCTCATGTGTTGGTGAATGAAAGTTTTAATGGTCAATTAGTGACTATTTGGCTGTGTATGATGAAGAAATGAAGTGAGTTGTGGCTTGGTATTTGAATTTGGGTGAGCTACCTTGGCTGCCCTATAGGTCTGGATGTGAGTCTAGCAGGTTTGAGCAGCTATAAATGGAGTTATAGAGGTTCAATTGGTGCAAGGCTAATTGGATATGAAACTAGACACATAATGACACCACTTTGGTAAAGAAACCCTGCCTAGAAAACCAAACCAAGTTGACCTAAAAATTGCCCAAATCCGGGTGACTTGCATTCTGCCTGGGCAAAATGACCAAATGAACAGTGTTTATTCATTTGGTCATAACTCAGTATAGAGAGGTTCAATTGACCTGAAATTTTACCAGCAGAAAGCTGAGACATAGACCTACTACTTTCATGAAGAAACCTAACCCACATTTTGACCATAACATGTTCAAAAAGTGACCTACAGTCACTACATAAAACACTGTAGATTTGGTTCTGTCCAGAAAATCTGGAAAGTTTGTAATCCGGCCAGTTATGGTGTTTAGGCCATAACTTGAGCTACAAAACTCCAAATGGAGTGATTCAAAAAAATAAATGTAACTAGACACAATAAGGAACAATTTTCATGTTGACAACTTTGTCAAATTCCTACTGTAAAAATGACTAATGGAACAGTAAACACAAGGCTTAAAATCTAAAAATTTTGAATAACTAACATTAAGCTTAGAAATGGTATTGGCAACCAATACCAACCACTTTAGAATGCAAAATGTGGTATGTTGGGAGTATTAGAACCAATATACCTATTGTCTATACAAAAGTCAACATTTTAGTTAACTAATAAAATGAATAGTAACACCTAAACTTAAATTTCAAGAATTGTATAATTTAAAAGTGTAACATGCCCTAGTACACCTAGCAAGATTGGTTTGGATAGGTTGGCATGCCAATAGGGTTCAGTTAGCAGTACTGCACATGGCATTATGCCATTTTGTGATTTTATGGCTTGTAGCCATTCTGACATTGTGTTGATACTTGGCCTTGTGCCTAATGTTATTATAACTTATTAGCTGTTCTGTTGCACACCGGGAGATACATATGTAACCGATGGTGTGACGGCCCGAGGTACTCGATACCCAGTGCCAATTTACCTATTTATCCAGTCTAGTCATGCAGTATAGGTTACTTGAGCAACCAAAAATGAAAGTGGATAAATTTAATGAAATTATGAATATAACAAGTACAAAATAAATAAGATTACCAATAATTATAAATTGTCTGCATAAGACATCAGAACATGCACTGCATATTTATTTTATGTTATTTCTTTTTATTTTATTATTTGCACCACTAATTATTATTGCTTAGCGCATTGCTTTTTCCACGCATAGGTTCTGGAGAAACCGACCGAGAGCCCAGTAGACCACAGACTGGGTCAGACCTTCTGCAGCTCTGCATAGTGTCCGTGTCACCTCACCGTCATCAGTGCATTGGTAGGACACTAGGTTTTATTTTGGTTTTTTGTAATTAACTTTTATTTTCTCATGTGTAATTAAGACTTATGTAATGTATTTTGGGTATTGATGTAAATAATGGAAATTGTGTTTATGAATGAAAAAGTGAATATTTATTTATGACTTTTATATGAATATCATATGAAATGAATGAATGAGAAATGGGAGTATATTTGAGAAACATTGAGATTTTGTTGATGAAATGGAGTTTTGGATTGATTGAAAATTTTGGAAGTGTTTTTCACAGGTTTCGAAGAACTGTTTTCTTCATTTTTTGCCGATACTCTGCCGAATTTTCTATAAAATTTGTGGAACCTCAAATAAATTGATTTTCCAATAAATGACTTAAATAAATTATACTTCACCAAATTGTACTTCATAACTATGATAAAAATAAATAAAGAAGGATAAAAATGATTGAAATAAATTAGGGTATTCTGGTACACTGTATGACATATCTTTCTCGGCTATACTATAAATGGGTAAGGGGTGTCACATTTAGTGGTATCAGAGGACAATTTAGGTGTTTCTGTTTCTAGATCGAGTCCATACCGTGCATTGCATTTGTAAGAGTCGAGATGACACTAATGCAGATCTGTTTGTCTTTGTTATTTTGAATAGGATATGGACCCCACATCTCAGAGGTTAGTTGAGGAGGAAGTGGAGAGTCGTGCTCCACCTGCAGCAGCTGAGATGGGGGTAGGGGAGAACCTACTCCACCAGCTCCAGCAGAGCCTTCCAGCAAATGGCCGAGTTTTTTAGACAAATGGCTGGGGTAATGCCACCATCACCACCTCCATAGCATAAATCACATCTGGAAAGACTGAGAAAATTTGGAGCTGTGGATTTCTTTGGCAAGAGAGAAAATGATTCTATTGCAGCCAAAAACTGGTTGAACAGAACGGGAAGGGTTTTAAAATAACTCCACTGCACTTAAGAGTAAAATCTAGAAGCTGTTGTATCTATGTTGCAAGATGATGCCTACCAATGGTGGGATACAATGTCTAGTGAAGTGCAGCCAGAATTAATAAATTGGGACTTCTTCCTCTCAGAATTCAAGAAGAAATATGTGGGTAGTGTCTACCTAGAAGAGAGAAGAAGAGAGTTCATTAACCTGAGGCAGAGACAGCAGAAGAAGGGCCCGGGTTAGTCTACCTCATCTCCTGCACCAGGAAAGAAGTTCAAAGGTCCACCTGCACAGAGTTCAAGTCAACCTCAAGGTCAGGGTCAGTCTAAGGGGCCCAGGCCATAGTTTACCCCTAGGAGAGGTCAGTCCACACCATCAGTGGGCAGCTCTCCAGGGATAGGGTTCAGGGGACCAGCCCTAGCATCTTCTACATGTCTGCATTGTCTGAAATGGTATAAGGGGGAGTGTTGGAGAGTGACTGGTGCTTGCTTAAGGTATGGGTCGACAGAGCATCAGTTGAGGAACTGTCCATGCAGAATTGCTACAGCTGCTCCAACACAAGTAGACAGACCTGCTTCTGCACCACAAAGAGGTAGGAAATCTAGAAAATCGAGCGGTGGGACCATCACGAGGCTGCATCCGAGCCCAGAGAGGCTTGAGGCGAGCACTGCGAGCCTATGCCATAAGAGCTCAGGAGGAGCAAGATGCCCCAGACGTCATTAGGGGTACGTTCTCCCTCTACAATACATCTATGCATGCATTGGTGGATCTAGGATCCACTTATTCATACATCTGCATCAACCTACCCGTAGAAAGAGGGTTATTAGTAGGGGAAAGTGACCAAGATATCCTAGTCACTAATCCATTGGGCCACAGTGTAGTGGTGAACAAAGTGTACAAAGATTGCCTGTTAAGGATTCAGGGGTATGAATTCTTGGCAGACCTGATCAAGTTGCTTTTCCATGAGTTTGATGTGATTTTGGGAATGGATTGGTTGTCATGTCATCAAGCAATGGTTGATTGTAAATTGAAGAGGATTTCTTTGAAAACTCCTGAGGGTAATGAGATCACAGTTGTGGGGGAAAGGATAGATTTCTTGTCCAATGTCATCTCAGCCACAGTTGCAAGAAAACTAATGATAAAAGGCTGTGAAGCCTACCTAGCACATGTGGTAGATACTAGGCAGGCTAAGCCAGATCTGTGTGGCATACCCATAGTAAGAGACTTCCCAGATGTATTCCCTGAAGAATTGCCTAGCTTGCCACCAGAAAGGGAAATCGAATTCGCTATTGAGATACTGCCGGGTATAACACCAATTTCTATTGCTCTTTATAGGATGGCACCTACGGAGTTAAAAGAGTTGAAAATCCAGTTATAGGAGTTACTGGATAAGGGGTTCATACGCCCCAGTGTGTCACCATGGGGAGCTCTAGTGCTGTTTATAAAGAAGAAAGATGGGACTTTGAGGTTATGCATTGATTACCGGCAGTTAAATAAAGTGACAGTGAAGAATAAATATTTATTGCCTAGAATTGATGATCTATTTAATCAGTTGAAGGGAGCAGGAGTATTTTCCAAAATTGATCTCAGATCAGGGTATCATTAGTTGAGGGTGAAGGATGCAGATGTGCCAAAGACTGCATTCAGGACCCGGTATGGGCATTATGAGTTCCTGGTGATGTCCTTTGGCCTAACAAATGCACCAGCAGCATTCATGGACCTTATGAATTGTATCTTCCATCCATACCTAGATCAGTTCGTATTGGTCTTTATTGATGATATTTTGGTGTATTCCAAAACCAGGGAAGAATATGATGAGCATGTGAGGATTGTTTTGCAAACCCTGAGAGAAAAGAAGCTGTATGCTAAGTTGTCCAAGTGTGACTTCTGGTTAAATAAGATTGCATTCCTTGGACACATAGTATCAGCTGATGGGATTAGAGTGGATCCCAAAAAAATAGAAGCAGTGATGGAATGGAAGCCTCCCAGAAATACAACTGAGGTCAGAAGTTTCTTGGGGCTAGCTGGGTATTACAGAAGATTTGTGAAGGGATTTTCTTTAATAGCTGCTCCAATGACCAAGTTGTTACACAAGAATGTCATATTTGACTGGAATGATAAGTGTCAGGCCAGTTTTGAGAAGTTAAAGGCTATGTTGACAGAGGCACCAGTGTTAACACAGCCAGTGTCGGGGAAGGACTTTGTGGTTTATAGTGATGCCTCTCATAATGGGCTAGGGTGTGTATTGATGCAAGAAGGGAAGGTGGTTGCTTATGCTTCCAAGTAGCTAAGGCCACATGAACAGAACTACCCTACCCATGATCTAAAACTTGTAGCAATTATCTTCGCACTGAAGATATGGAGGCACTACTTGTATGGTGAAAAGTGCTACATTTACACAGACCACAAGAGTTTGAAATACTTGCCAACCCAGAAGGAGCTCAACCTCAGACAGAGGCGATGGATTGAGTTCTGAATGACTATGATTGTGTGATTGACTACCATCTTGGGAAGGCAAATGTAGTTACTGATGCTTTGAGTAGAAAATCCATCACAGCTTTGAGATCATTGAATGCCCGTCTATCTTTGGCTCGAGATGGAGCTATTTTGGCTGAGTTGCAAGTGAGGCCAAACCTGCTACAGTAGATTTTAGATGGGCAGAAGGCAGATAAGAAGCTAAAGGCTATTATGAGCAAAATCCTAGAAGGGAAAGCAACTGACTATAAGATGAAAGTAGATGGGTGTCTGTACTACAAAGAAAGAGTGTGTGTATCAAATGATGGGAAATTGAAAGCCAGTATTCTGAAAGAGGCACATACCAGTGTTTATGCTATGCACCTAGGAAGTACAAAAATGTATCATGATCTGAAACTTCAGTATTGGTGGCCTAGCATGAAGAAGGACATAGCTGACTATGTGACTAAATGGTTGACATGCCAACAAGTCAAGGCAGAACATCAAGTTCCATCGGGTTTGCTACAACCTATACTCATACCTGAATGGAAATGGGATCGGGTCACTATGGATTTTGTAAGTGATCTACCTCTCACCCAGAAGAAGCATGATGCAATATGGGTGATAGTAGATAGATTGACGGTCAAAG
Organism: Hevea brasiliensis; assembly: GCF_030052815.1. Taxonomy (NCBI): domain Eukaryota; kingdom Viridiplantae; phylum Streptophyta; class Magnoliopsida; order Malpighiales; family Euphorbiaceae; genus Hevea; species Hevea brasiliensis. Next base: position 2,491,218 of record NW_026614585.1, read on the forward strand.
ACACTTTCTCGCCGATTAGACCGACTACTCACTAGAGAAGTTAGCAGAATTGTATATCAGTGAGATAGTTAGACTGCATGGAATTTCACTTTCCATCATATCTGATCGAGACCCATGGTTTACATCGAGATTTTGAAAGAAATTGCATGAATCCTTGGGTACACAACACCACTTCAGCATAGCTTTCCATCCTCAGACGGATGGGCAATTAGAAAGAGTAATCCAGGTAAACAATTGAAACCAATTGAATTAATACAAATATTGAATTGAAATGATAATAATAACATGAAATATATGTCAGGCCCTTGAGGATATGCTGAGGAGTTGTGTCATTGAGTTTGAGGGAAGTTGGGATAGATACCTCTCACTGGCAGAATTTGCATACAACAATAGCTACCAAGCTAGCATCCAAATGGCCCCGTATGAAGCACTGTATGGGACAAAATGTAGAAATCCAGTGTGCTAGACTGAATTGGGCAAAGACAAACTGATAGGGCCAGACCTAGTGAAACAGACTGAGGAGAAAGTAAAACTAATGAAAGCTAATTTGAAGGTTGCCTCAGACAGACAAAAATGCTATGCTAACCTGAAGAGAAAAGAAATAGAATATGCTATTGGCGACAAAGTGTTCCTCAAGGTGTCACCGTGGAAGAAGGTACTGAGGTTTGAAAGAAAAGGTAAGTTGAGCCCTAGGTTCATTGGCCCATATGAAGTCATTGAACGTGTGGGTCTAGTGGCCTACAAGCTAACTTTACCACCAGAGCTAGACAAGATCCATAATGTGTTTCACGTGTCTATGCTAAGAAGATACCACTCAGATCCTTCACATGTCATCTCCATTAAAGAAATTGAAGTACAACCGGATTTGACATATGAAGAAGAACCCATACAGATCCTGGCTTAGGAAATAAAAGAGTTCAGGAATAAGCAGATTCCACTAGTAAAAGTGCTTTGGAAGCACCAAGGCAACATGGGAAAGTAAAGAGACGATGAGGCAACAGTTCCTTCAATTGTTTGCATCAGGTAAATTTCGAGGACGAAATTTAAATTAGAGGGGAAGAGTTGTAACACCCTCCCTGTAGCAACTCCGTACATTCTACTGTTCCAGTGACCAGTGTCGGTCTGGACAGCTAGAACGTCTGGAAAAAAAAATATTTAAACTGAAGTGAGGAACCATAATTAACTCAAATATTAGAAAGAAAAATTTTAGAAATAAAATACAACCGAGTTAAATGAGTTGGTGCCCTAGCGATGGGTAACCTAGTGGGAAGTTGTGGTCCTCGCAACTAGGAGCCCTAGACCCGAGAGAAAATTCATAAAATAATTTTTGGGACTCCAGAGAAGGGTCATTGAGGTTTCTATGGCATTAGAATACCAAGAAAATGCTTAGAAAATTTTTTCAATCAGTATAGACAATTTTGGTCTGTTAAGCCAAACAGAGGGCATTTTGATCATTTCATCTTCAGAGATGATTTTTGGCCGACTTATCCATTTAAGTAAATAATTATTATAACTAAAATATGAATAAATATTGCTAAAAATTTAATTGAAAATGAATAGAAAGAAAAGAAAAAAAAAATTGAAGAAAAATGGGACTTTTGACATCATGCTTATGCAATTAAAATCCTCCCACCCAATCACATTGTGACACATGGCAATAACTCATTTAAAATGACTAAATGGGTAGAAAATGAAAGAAAACAAATCAGTTTCTTTAATTTTCTTCAGCTACAACGAACCAGTTCCAAGCTATCCACCATTGCCATCCCAACCAAGCTTCCTTTCCCACCATTTTACACCATAAAATCCCTTGCTCCTTTCATTAAAAATTTTCCTTACACCTAGAGCAAGTCTTGGGCAGCAAAAAGAAAGACAAAAAGAGAAGTTCTCAAGATTTGGAAAGTGACTAAGTGAAGGCTAGTGCCACTTTTGTTTATTTTTCTCTTATATTCTTTGTTACAATATTAATCTAAACTAGAAAATATGAAAATGGAACAATTTGAAATTGTGGACTTAGGGTTTGAGAGAAACCTAGGGTTTGCTCATGTGTTGGTGAATAAAGTTTAAATGGTCAATTAGTGACCATTTGGCTGTGTATGATGAAGAAATAAAGTGAGTTGTGGCTTAGTATTTGAATTTGGGTGAGCTGCCTTGGCTGCCCTGCAGGTCTGGATGTGAGTCCAGCAGGTTTGGGCTGTTATAAATGGAGTTGTAGAGGTTCAATTTGTGCAAGGCTAATTGGACATGAAACTAGACACATAATGGCACCACTTTGGTGAAGAAACCCTGCCTAAAAAACCAAATCAAGTTGACCTAAAAATTGCCCTAATCCGGGTGACTTGCATTCTGCCTGGGCAAAATGACCAAATGAACAGTGTTTATTTATTTGGTCATAACTCAGTATAGAAAGGTCCAATTGACCTAAAATTTTACCATTAAAAAGCTGAGAATAGACCTACAACTTTCATGAAGAAACCTAACCCACATTTTGATCATAACATATTCAAAAAGTTACCTGCAGTCACTGCATAAAACACTATAGATTTTATTCTATCTAGAAAATCTGAAAAGTTTGCAATCCAGTGAGTTATGGTGTTTAGGCCATAACTTGAACTACAAAACTCCAAATGGAGTGATTCAAAAAAAGAAATGTAACTAGACACAATAAGGAACAACTTTCATGTTGACAACTTTGTCAAATTCCTACTGTAAAAATGACCAATGGAACAGTAAACACAAAGCTTGAAATCTGAAAATTTTGAATAACTAACACTAAGCTTAGAAATGGTATTGGCAACCAATACCAACTACTTTAGAATGCAAAATGAGGTATGTTGGGAGTATTAGAACCAATGTACCTATTATCTATGCAAAAGTCAACATTTTAGTTGACTAATGAAATGAATAGTAACACCTAAACTTAAATTTCAAGAATTGTACAATTTAAAAGTGTAACATGCCCTAGTACACGTAGCAAGATTGGTTTGGATAGGTTGGCATGCCAATAAGGTTCAGTTAGCAGTACTGCACATGGCATTATGCCATTCTGTGATTTTATGGCTTGTAGCCATTCTGACATTGTGTTGATACTTGGCCTTGTGCCTAATGTTATTATAGCTTATTAGCTGTTCTGTTGCACACCGGGAGATACATATGTGACTGATGGTGTGACGGCCCGAGGTACTCGATACCCAGTGCCAGTTTACCTATTTATCCAGTCCAGTCATCCAGTATAGGTTACTTGGGCAACCAAAAATGAAAGTGGATAAATTTAATGAAATTATGAATGTAACAAGTACAAAATAAATAAGATTACCAATAATTATAAAAAAAAAAAATTGTCTGCATAAGACATCAAAATATGCACTGCATATTTATTTTTTGTTATTTCTTTTTATTTTATTATTTGCACCACTAAGCATTATTGCTTAGCGCATTGCTTTTGCCACGTGTAGGTTCTGGAAAGACGGACCGAGAGCCCAGTAGACCACAGACTGGATGAGACCTTCTACAGCTCTGCATAGTGTCCGTGTCACCTCACCGTCATCAGTGCATTGGTAGGACACTAGGTTTTATTTTGGTATTTTGTAATTAACTTTTATTTTCTCATGTGTAATTAAGACTTATGTAATGTATTTTGGGTATTGATGTAAATAATGGAAATTGTGTTTATGAATGAAAAAGTGAATATTTATTTATGACTTTTATATGAATATCATATGAAATCAATGAATGAGAAATGGGAGTATATTTGAGAAACATTGAGATTTTGTTGATGAAATGGAGTTTTGGATTGATTGAAAATTTTGGAAGTGTTTTTCACAGGTTCCGAAGAACTGTTTTCTCCATTTTTAGTCGGTACTCTGCCGGATTTTCTATAAAATTTGCGGAACCTCAAATAAATTGATGTTTTCCATAAATGACGTAAATAAATTATACTTCACCAAATTGTACTTCATAACTATGATAAAAATAAATAAGGAAGGATAAAAATGATTGAAATAAAATAGGGTGTTTCGGTGCACTGTGTGACATATCTTACTCGGCTATACTGTAGATGGGTAAGGGGTGTCACATAACTCATTCCCTATCACCAGTTCAGCCTTCACTGAATTTGCAATGCATGTATTATGTCTTCGTTCTTCTTAACTTTAAGCCTTTTGACTTTAGAGTACTTCTCCAAAGCTCTAGCTTTCTATTGACTCCTTCTTGTGTCTCATCTATCAGAACTATATCATCCGCAAATATCATGCACCAAGGGACACTCTCTTGTATATGTTTCGTCAATTCATCTAAAACTAATGTAAAAAGGTAAGGGCTTATAGCTGAACCTTGGTATAATCTAACTGAGATAGAAAAATCTCTTGTGTCCTCTTCCACTGTGCACACAATAGTAGTTGCTCCTTCGTACATATCTTTTTACACTTGTATGTACCTAATAGATACCTTCTTTTGTTCTAACACTCTCTATAAGACATCTCTTGGAACACTATCATAAGCCTTCTTGATGGCTGTAAAATCCACCAGAAATTAAATTAACTGAAATTACCAGTTATGAAATATTTTCTGCAGTGAGTGGTAAATCCAGGTCAAACCCTAGAGACTAAATTGTTAAATTTCATGCACTTGTGAAATGGAAAAAGAAACAAAGGTTGGGGGGGTAATTCGCAGTCCAAAAAAAAAAAGAAATCAAAAATCAAAAATTAAGAACTAAAATTAAATATGAAACTCTCAAATTAAACAAACTTTAGCCCAAGGTAATTCACATTCCAATGCATGATTCGATTATAGACAAAAGAAATACAATTATCTCTTATTGAATACTTAACGTAGATTTACCAAATAGTGAGGTAAAACCCCTAACTTCCCTATTCTCATCAATTCGAGCTTAGCACTCTTGTTGACTCTAATTATTAACTGAATTGGTATTAAGCAATCCTCATCAAATTAATAATTGCTTTAAGAAAAGGAAGTAGTTAAGCTGAACAACAATTTATGAAGCATAAATCATTTAATTCATCATATTGTTTCCTTAGGTTATTATCGAAAACTTGGATCATAATCAATAAAACCTAATTGCTACTCACGTTCAATCTTACACAACAATTACGGATTATGAAGACGAACTAGCAATTGATCACATCAAACAATTAACTAATAGGCCTTTTTAGCAAATCATTCAATAGATCAAAGACAATAAAATCAGAAAATAATAGATATTCAAAAGACATAAATTAAATTAAGAACCCGATCTCACAAATCACACAAAAGAACTTGAATCCCTTGAACTGAATTAAGAACTTAGCCACTCATGTTCATGGCTTACAAAAAAATAAAATAAAAAATTATAAATATCTAAAATGTATGTCGAATGAAGGTGTTGGAGGCCTGTGTGTCGGTTGCTGCCTCTTCTATTTATAATAAATGGCCTAGGGTTAGGTTTTTAGAGTCCATGAGGTGTTAGGAATCTTTCTCTCTGTCAAAAACTGCAACTGGAGCAAAATCAGGAAACTGATTATCGACGGATACACGGTCCGTGTATCACTACATGGCCTAAGACCATGTAACTTACTAGAGCTGAATGGGTATGTCTTGCATTGGCACAGAAGGTTACATGGGTCTCCAGGATTTACACGGGTCAAGTTACACGACCCGTGTACTTTGTTTCTTCCTCGGTTCTCTGGATTTCTTTTGGCAGAATGTTACACGGATCCGTGGTTGTGCTTACATGACTCGTGTACTTTGTATCAGCAATACTTCTCAATCCTTTGACCTTTCCAAGCTTCCTTCCACACTTTTATGTTCTGAGATTTCACCAAAACCCTGCAAATGCTGCAAATTTCTCCATTTAACACAATTATTCCAATAACTCTCTAAACATATGCCTAATAGATAATTATACTTTAATCAACTGAATTATGCATAAAAACACAATAGAAACACTAAATGTGATGGGAGTAAAATTAATAAATTATGCACTTATCACTTCTCTAAATCGATAAAAACCATGTGTAGATCTTTCTACACATCTCTATATTTCTCCATCAAGCTTCTAATGAGAAAGATCGCTTCCATAGTTGAATGACCGGGCATGAGCCAAATTGATTGGAAGAGATAGAAGTGTCATGACTGTAACACCCCTAAGTTCGGTAGTGCGTTCTACTGTTCCGGTGACCAGTGTTGTCCGGACAGCTAGGATGCCTAGAAATACACTTCGATATGAGTGAGGAGACATAAAATAATGAAATACAAGAAGAGAAAATACAAGAAAAACAAAGGAAAAATAATAGCAAAGAAATGTAACCAAGTTAAGCGAGCCGGGAACCCTAGCGATGGGTGACCGCACCGGGAAGTCACGGCGTGGACCGTTGACTAGCCCTGGACTGCGGGAAACCCTGAAAAATATTTCTAGGACTTAAAGAGACAATAATTGAAGTATAAATATCATTAGAAATATCAAAGAAAAATTAAATAATTAGTACAAAGAAAAGTGAGAAATCGAAAAACAGACAAAACCCGGTGTTACCGAAAAATCGGGAATGCAACCCGAACAGGGGCATTATGGTCATTTGACATCCTGAATTGTCTTTTGACCTAAATATCCATTAAAAATAAATAATATTACACTTAGAAAATAAAATGAAAAATTAATTTGGTGGTACCTAAAGTAAATAACAAAAATTAAGGGTTTAATGTGGAATAAGTGGGAATTAAACTTATTATATAATTAATTTGAGTGAGTGGGCCACTAAAGAATTAACTAAAAGTTAAATGGGGTAGGTGTACACCCATTATACCATCAGCAATTTCATCTTCCTCACTTGGATTCAACCATGCCGAATTGAGAAGAAAGGGAGGACTCCATTGCCGTTTTGCATGAGCTTGATCCATTCCTTCATTTCACTTCCAATCACCTAGGTAGCTTCATTAAAAATTGTCCTCACATCACAAGGAAGAGCTTGATACCAAAATCAAGAAGTTTAGTGAAGGTTTAACAAGTCCCAACCAAAGGTAAGTTTGTATTTTTGAACATTGCTTTGTTAAACTTTGTATACTTGTTATGGGTGTTTGAATTGTGAAGAAAATTTTCAAGTTTGAGGAGTTATTGATATATCCATTTTGGACAGCCATGGAGTTGTATGTTTAATGAAATATTTATACATATATTTGATGAGAAATTATATTGATTAGGGTGATTTAATGTCCAAGTAAGTTAATTCCACATGTATATGGTGATTGTGCACTTGGAATGGAAATTGATGAATTGTAGGACACTGTGGCATTGTGGAACAAGTCGGCAGCCTTGGAACTCTTTGATAAATGTATGAGTTCATGAAGATATTGGCAGAATTATGGCATCGAGGATTGATGGATATGTATATAAATTAGTTGTGTAAAGTGTATGTAAAAACTAGAAATGTTTATGTGTATATGTGATTGTGTTTGGACTTTGTGAATTAGAGTTTTATTTGGTGTATTGAGGATGTTTGTATTCTGCCCAAAGTGATTTTAAAATGAAGTGGTATATGGTTTTGGTAATGTACCAAAACAGAATTGGTAAGGGAAGTGGACATATAGCAAGTAAATGTGTAATGGATAGATGTATAAGCAATGTAGTTAAGGGCAGTGTGCATTTTAGCCTATAACTCTAAATGTGTAACTCCAATTGGTATGAGACCAATTGGAGGTGAAACTAGGCACAAAATGTGCCAACTTTCATTAAGAAAGCATACCAAAATTCTGCTTGCAAGGTGACATGAAAAAATGACCAATTCGGATTAAGTGCAATAGGGCCTGAAAATTTACCAATTGGGCAGCAGTTAGTGTTTAGGCCATAACTCACTCAAAACAGGTCTAATTGATCTGAAATTTTAACCATGAATAGTTAAGACCCATACCTACAAGTCTTATGAAGACACCAAAGCCCAGAAATGACCATAAGCAAGTCAAACAACTTGCACAAGTTCGGGTCCAAAAACTGGCCGAACCAAAGTTGACCAAATTGACCTAAAATGACCTAATTTGATGCCATTTGACCAGCAATAGTAAAATGACCATAACTTGGTCTACATAACTCGGAATGACCTGAAATTTTGCCCCGCGTGCAATAAGACATAGATCTACAAGTTTGTAGTTTTGACCAAAATCCAAAAATCGAGGGAACTAGGTCGTCCGGCTAGGTCAACTAGTATCCCGGAATCCAGCAATTTGCAATAAAATGCAGTATACACGGAACTGAAATTGGTAACACGTACCAACCCTAAAATACTATCAAATGTGACATATTAATAGCATTAAAACCTAATTTACCTAGAACACATCGAGGGTCGACATATGGGTTGATTAAGCAAATAAAGGTATTCAGTGAATTAATTATCGAACATTATCGTTAGAGACAATTTAATTTAGTACTGAAACATTTCAAATTGTGTTTCTCAGTTACCAAAGACTCAGAAAAAGGGAAGGAAACATTGAGTCCAGACCAGAAGACAGTTATCAGAGGTTTGTGCACAATAACTTTTTCTTTTGAATTTTTCAATTGAAATGAATTATGACTATTTGTATATTATCGTTTTAAATTGTGGAAATGTGTTTGAATGGATATTTATCGCTTGAAAATCATTGTAAATGGTTTGAAATTGTGAGAAATTGTTTGAATGATATTGATGGATACTTATTGATTGAAAAGCACTGTAAATGGTTTGAAACCACAACTATCATGTGTATTGATTGTATTCCTCACTAGCTTGTCTAGTGGGATGAATTGAATTCCCTCTCTGGCTGAAGTGTTGAGGTGTGTGCCTGTTGAGGACGAATTGGATGAGTACTCATATTTTTGCTAGCTAGCTATGTTATTCCTCATTAGTCATTGACTTTTGGGACGAATTGGATACCTCATTAGCCATCGGCTTTTGGGACGAATTGAACTCTGAAACATGATTAAGCTGTGTGTGATTTATTGATATGTATTGTGAGATTGTGAAATGAATTTAAACTCTTATTGACATATACTGTCATTTGAATTCAACCATGATCTGACTTATTGAAAATTATTGTGATATTGAGAAATGGAGTTTAAATTCTTGTTGACAATTATTGTCTTGAATTTAATTATGGTTTTACGTATCCATCATTTATTTGAACTATGAATTGTGATTTAAATTTGTATCTGGTTAATGTTGTGCACCACTGAGACATTGTCTCAGCGATAGCTTTTTATTGCTGTTGCAGGTAGACAGACAGATAGGGCAGCAGACTAGGCTGCTAGTACCTCCAGCGAGAGACTACCGGGTATAATGAGTATACCAATATTTTGCATTTTGTACTGTAATGTATGACCACTGTATGTACATATTGTTTTTGGTTTTGAGCAGTTGCAAATTCAAATTGTACCTTGAAGTTGTAAAATAATTATGAGTTATTTTGACTTGTAAAAATTGCATTATATTTCTTGTATCTCAGTCTTTGAAAAATCACTGTGGATTTGAGTTGAGAAACCTGTTGTGTTGAGAAAATGTTGGAGTTGAGATTTGGAAATATATTGAAGTGCTTTTTACAGGTTTTTGAAGAACTGTTTTATCCAAAATACAGATGGCACTCTGCCAAAATTTTTACTGAAATTCCAAATAAGTCAAATGTGTCAGTTCTATCACTTCAGTTCAAAAAGGTTTTTAATACCTGTAAATAGTGCTCACCACTGTAAAAGAAGTAAGAAAAGTTTTCAAAATCCCTTGTAGTGTATTTAATGGGTTATCAGTAGACGGAGTTGGTAATTCATTAGGTATACTACGGGATCATGTTATGCCTTACAGAAGGGTAGGGTGTGACATGTTTTAGTGGTATCAGAGCATAGTTTTTAAATTCTGTTTTCACCTGTTATTTGAATATTCTTTCTTCATAGTACCACTGCTCAATATCATTGTTTGATACATACAGTACATTACATTATAAATATGCACTAATGGGAGGAAATCTCCTTGTGTTAATTGTTCAGGAGATCTAGAATCCTCGCATTGACTATGGAAGAGGGTGATCGTTCATTCGATCAATCTATTGAGGCTGAGGTGCAAGGGGATGCCCCAGGCCTACATAATGTCAGTGGTTCAAAGAACACCACCCTGCAGCATCGCAGCTTTGTCGCTTCGCTCGCCAAAGAGATGGTCGCAATGTTCCAACAAATGGCTAGTAATGTGCCTACTCAAGTCCCAATACAGACACCAATGGTACAACCACAGTCTCCTACTAGGCAGTATGACAAATTGATGAAGTATGGGGCTACAGAGTTCAAGGGGACAGTAAATCCTCTAGAAGCTGAACAGTGGTTAGAGAGGATGGATAGGGTATTCAAGAAACTGCATTGTACAGAGGAGCTCAGATTCAAATACTCAGTATCCTTACTACAGGGGGATGCTTATGACTGGTGGAAAACCATTCCCCACAGTCTGGTAGAACCTGCAGTGCTAACATGGAATGACTTCCTCAAGGAAATCAGGCAGAAATATGTCCCTGATGCTTATGTAGACCAGAAGCTATAAGAATTCCTAAGTCTGAAACAGGGGGGCAAATCAGTGGCTGACTATGAAAGAGAATTTTCCCGCCTGAGCCATTATGCAGTAAGTTTACTTGCTACCAGCAGGGAGAGATGTAAAAGGTTTGAAACCGGCTTGAAGCCCAGTATCAGAGTACAAGTGGTCGGATTCAAACACACTAACTTCTCTGAACTTGTTTCTTAAGCTCTAGAGTTGGAAAGAATTGAGTTTGAAGCTGCTCCTGAGAAAAAGAGATCAGAGAAGACAAAGAAAGAGGGAAAATCAGTAGAACAGAGTTCCAGTGGTCCTACTGGAAAGAGGAAGAACAATGGGGGACATGGCAGAGGTGGCAAGAAGTCTGGTAGGGGAAGATATTCAGGACAGAGACCTCCCCTATCTGGTCAGCAGAGCACCAGAGGTTCCTACCCTCCCCGCCAATGTGAAACATGTGGAAGAAATCATGGTGGGATCTGCTACAAGGCTATTGGAGCCTGTTATAACTGTGGAGGCATAGGACACTTTGCCAAGGACTGCACCAGTAGCCGCAGAGTTGGACCACCTCCTACTACTGTAGAAGGGTCAGTTCAGAGCCCTGTCACCAGAAGTTCACAACCACCCAGCAGAGGTAGAGGCAAGGGTAGAGGTAGCCAATCAGGCAGCCAAGGCACAGTAAAATATTCAGAGCAAGACAGTGTTCCGGTCAGAGTTTATGCAATGAGATAGAGGGAAGAGGCCGAGACATCTGATGTTGTGGCCGGTACCTTCTCAACTTTTAACCAAGATGTGTTTGTGTTATTTGATCCGGGTTCTACCCATTCCTATGTGAGTGCTAGCATCATTGATTGCATTGCTGTTCCATGTACAAAAATGGACTTTGAGATGCTAGTAACAAGTCCACTAGGACAAGAGGCTAGGGTTAATAGAATGTATAGAGATTGTCCTTTGGTGATCCAAAGACACACTTTCCTGTCTGATTTCATTGAAATGCCCTTCAGAGATTATGATATCATCTTGGGCATGGATTGGTTAGCTAGACATCATGCCATGATTGACTGTAGGTCAAGATACCACTTTTGGTCTCCTCGATGCTGATGTGGTAATACATGGGGAGAGGCAGTTATTGCCATCCAACATCATTTCGGCTGCACTAGCCAGAAAAATGATCAGAAAGGGGTGTGAAGCATATTTGGCACATGTGGTAGACACCTAAGTGGGGAGTCCAGCATTGAAAGACATCCCTACAGTATATGACTTTCCAGATGTGTTTCCTGATGAATTGCCAGGATTACCTCCGGAAAGAGAAGTGCAGTTTGAAATTAATGTTATGCCTGGTGTGGAACCAATCTCCATAACACCATACAGAATGGCACCAGCAGAGTTGAAGGAGTTAAAGATACAATTACAAGAACTACTTGAAAAGGGCTTCATCCGCCCTAGTGTGTCACCTTGGGGAGCACCAGTGTTGTTTGTTAAGAAGAAGGATGGTACTCTCCGCTTACGCATTGACTACCGGCAGTTGAATAAGGTGACAATAAAGAACAGATATCCATTGCCTCGCATTGATGATCTGTTTGATCAATTGAAGGGTGCAGCTATATTCTCCAAAATTGACTTGCGGTCTGGTTATTATCAGTTGAAGGTGCAAGAGCAGAGTATTCCAAAAACTGCTTTCAGAACTCGGTATGGCCACTATGAGTTTCTAGTAATGCCATTCGGGTTAACAAATGCTCCAGCTGCTTTTATGGATCTGATGAACACTATCTTCAGACCATATCTCGATCAATTTGTGGTGGTGTTTATTGATGACATTTTGATATATTCAAGGAATGCAGAAGAGCATGACAGTATATCCATGGATTGTATCGCAGACTTTAAGGGAGAAACAGCTATATGCCAAATTGTCAAAATGTGAATTTTGGCTGAAAGAAATCTCCTTTTTGGGACATGTTGTGTCAGCTGAAGGGATCAAGGTAGATTCCAGCAAGGTAAAAGCTATCCTTAATTGGAAGTTGCCCAGGAACATTACAGAAATTCACAGTTTTCTGGGTTTAGCAGGATGTTACCGTCGGTTCGTGAAAGGGTTCTCTATGTTATCTTCTCCACTGACTAAGCTGCTTCGGAAAGACATGAAATTTCAGTGGACTGATAAATGCCAGCAAAGTTTTGATGAGTTGAAGAGGTGTTTAACTGAAGCTCCAGTCCTCACTTTATCTACTCCGGGTAAAGAATACACAGTTTATAGTGATGCTTCTCACAATGGGTTAGGGTGTGTACTGATGCAAGATCGGAATGTCATTGCTTATGCATCACGCCAGCTGAAACCGCATGAGAGGAACTACCCAACACATGATCTGGAGTTAGCAGCTATTATTTTTGCTCTGAAGATCTGGAGACACTATTTGTATGGGGAGAAATACTACATTTACACAGATCACAAGAGCTTGAAGTATTTGGGCACCCAGAAGGAATTGAATTTGAGGCAGAGGAGATGTTTAGAACTCATTAAAGATTATGATTGCTTAATAGACTATCAGCCAGGGAAAGCAAATGTGGTGGCTGACTCCTTAAGTCGCAAGACTATGGCAAGTCTCAGAGTTTCTCCTTTGTCCATGGTATATGAATTGAAAGCACAGCATGCCAGTTTAGAGATTGATGATGAGGGACAGACAGTAGTTGCATGGCATGTACAGCCAGTGTTGATTGATCAGATCAGAATGGCTGCTCAGAGTGATGTTAAGTATCAGAAGCTACTGAAAGAAGTCCAGCAGGGCAAGAAACCTGAATTTTCTGTGAAAGATGATGGTTTATTGCTACATCAGGGCAGAATGTGCGTTCCTAGTGATGTGGAATTGAGACAGATCATTATGAAGGAAGCACATGAGTCTCCATTTGATATGCACCCTGGTGGAACTAAAATGTACAGAGGGCTGAAAGAGCATTACTGGTGGATGGGTATGAAGAGAGATATAGCTGAATTTGTTTCCAAATGCCTAACTTGTCAGCAAGTAAAGGCAGAACATCAAGTTCCAGCTAGTTTGTTACATCCTTTGTCAGTACCAGAGTGGAAATGGGAACGGATAACTATGGATTTTGTTATAGGACTTCCAAGAACACAGAGTAATCATGATGCAGTATGGGTTATAGTTGACAGATTGACCAAGTCTGCTCACTTTTTGCCAGTTCGGATGGACTATAGCCTGGAAAGATTGGCCAGATTGTACATATATGAGATTGTAAAATTGCATGGAGTGCCAGTATCAATTGTGTCTGACAGAGATCCTAGGTTCACTTCTAGATTCTGGGGTAGTCTTCAGAGAGCCCTAGGAACTAGATTGAACTTCAGCACAGCATTCCACCCACAGACAAATGGCCAGTCTGAGAGGGTAATTCAGATATTGGAGGATATGCTATGGGCTTGTGTGATTGAATTTGAAGGTAGTTGGGATACACACTTGCCTTTGATTGAGTTTGCTTATAACAACAGCTACCAATCAAGCATAGGGATGCCTCCATATGAAGCTTTGTATGGCAGAAAGTGCAGAACTCCCTTATGTTGGGATGAAGTAGGTGAAAGGAAGATGATTGGGCCAGAAATTGTTCAACAGACAGAGGAAAAGATCAGATTGATCAGAGATAGACTCAAGGCTGCATCAGACCGTCAGAAGTCCTATGTTGATCTAAAGAGAAGAGATATTGAATATTCAGTGGGTGATAAGGTATTCCTCAAAGTTTCTCCTTGGAAGAGGATTATGAGATTTGGCAGAAAGGGGAAACTGAGTCCTCGTTTCATTGGACCATATGAGGTTCTGGAAAGAGTGGGTCCTTTGGCATATCGGTTGGCATTACCTCCAGAGCTAGCAAGGATACACAGTGTCTTCCATGTGTCCATGTTAAGGAGGTACAGATCTGACCCATCACATGTACTATCAGTTGAAGAGATTGAAGTAAATCCAGACCTCTCATATGAGGAAGAACCCATAAAAATTCTGGCATATGAGGTGAAGCAGCTGAGGAACAAACAGATACACCTGGTTAAAGTGCTGTGGAACCATCATTCGTGCCAGAAGCTACTTGGGAACGTGAAGAGGATATGAAGAGACAAAGACCCACACTGCTCAGAGACTAATGCTGGTAAAATTTCGAGACGAAATTTATTTAAGGGGGAGAATTGTAACACCCTAAGTTCTAGAGTGCGTTCTCATCGTTAGGGGACCAGTGTTGACCGGACAGCTAGGATGCCTAGAACTACACTTCGATATGAGTGAGGAGACATAAAATAATGAAATACAAGAAGAGAAAATACAAGAAAAATAAAGGAAAAATAATAGCAAAGAAATGTAACCAAGTTAAGCGAGTCGAGAACCCTAGCGATGGGTGACCGCATCGGGAAGTCACGGCGTGGAACGTTGACTAGCCCTGGACTGCGGGGAACCCTGAAAAATATTTCTAGGACTTAAAGAGACAATAATTAAAGTATAAATATCATTAGAAATATCAAATAAAAATTAAATAATTAGTACAAAGAAAAGTGAGAAATCGAAAAACAGACAAAACCCGGTGTTACCGAAAAATCGGGAATGCAACCCGAACAGGGGCATTATGGTCATTTGACATCCCGAATTGTCTTTTGACCTAAATGTCCATTAAAAATAAATAATATTACACTTAGAAAATAAAATGAAAAATTAATTTGGTGGTACCTAAAGTAAATAACAAAAATTAAGGGTTTAATGTGGAATAAGTGAGAATTAAACTTATTATATGATTAATTTGAGTGAGTGGGCCACTAAAGAATTAACTAAAAGTTAAATGGGGCAGGTGTACACCCATTATACCATCAGCAATTTCATCTTCCTCACTTGGATTCAACCATGCCGAATTGAGAAGAAAGGGAGGACTCCATTGCCGTTTTGCATGAGCTTGATCCATTCCTTCATTTCACTTCCAATCACCTAGGTAGCTTCATTAAAAATTGTCCTCACATCACAAGGAAGAGCTTGATACCAAAATCAAGAAGTTTAGTGAAGGTTTAACAAGTCCCAACCAAAGGTAAGTTTGTATTTTTGAACATTGCTTTGTTAAACTTTGTATACTTGTTATGGGTGTTTGAATTGTGAAGAAAATTTTCAAGTTTGAGGAGTTATTGATATATCCATTTTGGACAGCCATGGAGTTGTATGTTTAATGAAATATTTATACATATATTTGATGAGAAATTATATTGATTAGGGTGATTTAATGTCCAAGTAAGTTAATTCCACATGTATATGGTGATTGTGCACTTGGAATGGAAATTGATGAATTGTAGGACACTTTGGCATTGTGGAACAAGTCGGCAGCCTTGGAACTCTTTGATAAATGTATGAGTCCATGAAGATATTGGCAGAATTATGGCATTGAGGATTGATGGATATGTATATAAATTAGTTGTGTAAAGTGTATGTAAAAACTAGAAATGTTTATGTGTATATGTGATTGTATTTGGACTTTGTGAATTAGAGTTTTATTTGGTGTATTGAGGATGTTTGTATTCTGCCCAAAGTGATTTTAAAATGAAGTGGTATATGGTTTTGGTAATGTACCAAAACAGAATTGGTAAGGGAAGTGGACATATAGCAAGTAAATGTGTAATGGATAGATGTATAAGCAATGTAGTTAAGGGCAGTGTGCATTTTAGCCTATAACTCTAAATGTGTAACTCCAATTGGTATGAGACCAATTGGAGGTGAAACTAGGCATAAAATGTGCCAACTTTCATTAGGAAAGCATACCAAAATTCTGCTTGCAAGGTGACATGAAAAAATGACCAATTCGGATTAAGTGCAATAGGGCCTGAAAATTTACCAATTGGGCAGCAGTTAGTGTTTAGGCCATAACTCACTCAAAACAGGTCTAATTGACCTGAAATTTTAACCATGAATAGTTAAGACCCATACCTACAAGTCTTATGAAGACACCAAAGCCCAAAAATGACCATAAGCAAGTCAAACAACTTGCACAAGTTCGGGTCCAAAAACTGGGTTAAGACCCATACCTACAAGTCTTATGAAGACACCAAAGCCCAGAAATGACCATAAGCAAGTCAAACAACTTGCACAAGTTCGGGTCCAAAAACTGGCAGAACCAAAGTTGACCAAATTGACCTAAAATGACCTAATTTGATGCCATTTGACCAGCAATAGTAAAATGACCATAACTTGGTCTACATAACTCGGAATGACCTGAAATTTTGCCCCGCGTGCAATAAGACATAGATCTACAAGTTTGTAGTTTTGACCAAAACCCGAAAACCGAGGAAACTAGGTCGTCCGGCTAGGTCAAACTAGTATCCCGGAATCCAGCAATTTGCAATAAAATGCAGTATACACGGAACTGAAATTGGTAACACGTACCAACCCTAAAATACTATCAAATGTGACATATTAATAGCATTAAACCCTAATTTACCTAGAACACATCGAGGGTCGACATATGGGTTGATTAAGCAAATAAAGGTATTCAGTGAATTAATTATCGAACATTATCGTTAGAGACAATTTAATTTAGTACTGAAACACTTCAAATTGTGTTTCTCAGTTACTAAAGACTCAGGAAAAGGGAAGGAAACACTGAGTCCAGACCAGGAGACAGTTATCAGAGGTTTGTGCACAACAACTATTTCTTTTGAATTTTTCAATTAAAATGAATTATGACTATTTGTATATTATCGTTTTAAATTGTTGAAATGTGTTTGAATGGATATTTATCGCTTGAAAATCATTGTAAATGGTTTGAAATTGTGAGAAATTGTTTGAATGATATTGATGGATACTTATTGATTGAAAAGCACTGTAAATAGTTTGAAACCACAGCTATCATGTGTATTGATTGTATTCCTCGCTAGCTTGTCTAGTGGGACGAATTGAATTCCCTCTCTGGCTGAAGTGTTGAGGTGTGTGCCTATTGAGGACGAATTTGATGAGTATTCATATTTTTGCTAGCTAGCTATGTTATTCCTCATTAGTCATTGACTTTTGGGACGAATTGGATACCTCATTAGCCATCGGCTTTTGGGACGAATTGAACTCTGAAACATGATTAAGCTGTGTGTGATTTATTGATATGTATTGTGAGATTGTGAAATGAATTTAAACTCTTATTGACATATACTGTCTTTTGAATTCAACCATGATCTGACTTATTGAAAATTATTGTGATATTGAGAAATGGACTTTAAATTCTTGTTGACAATTATTGTCTTGAATTTAATTATGGTTTTACGTATCCATCATTTATTTGAACTATGAATTGTGATTTAAATTTGTATCTGGTTAATGTTGTGCACCACTAAGACATTGTCTCAGCGATAGCTTTTTATTGCTGTCGCAGGTAGACAGACAGACAGGGCAGCAGACTAGGCTGCTAGTACCTCCAGCGAGAGACTACCGGGTATAATGAGTATACCAACATTTTGCATTTTGTACTGTAATGTATGACCACTGTATGTACATATTATTTTTGGTTTTGAGCAGTTGTAAATTCAAATTGTACCTTGAAGTTGTAAAGTAATTATGAGTTATTTTGACTTGTAAAAATTGCATTATATTTCTCGTATCTCAGTCTTTGAAAAATCACTGTGGATTTGAGTTGAGAAACCTGTTGTGTTGAGAAAATGTTGGAGTTGAGATTTGGAAATATATTGAAGTGCTTTTTACAGGTTTTTGAAGAACTGTTTTATCCAAAATACAAATGGCACTCTACCAAAATTTTTACTGAAATTCCAAATAAATCAAATGTGTCAGTTCTATCACTTCAGTTCAAAAAGGTTTTTAATACCTGTAAATAGTGCTCACCACTGTAAAAGAAGTAAGAAAAGTTTTCAAAATCCCTTGTAGTGTATTTAATGGGTTATCAGTAGACGGAGTTGGTAATTCATTAGGTATACTACGAGATCATGTTATGCTTTATAGAGGGGTAGGGTGTGACAATGACGTAGTCGATGTTCCACAACTCTCTCCCACAACTTCATAATATGGCTCATGAGTTTAATTCTCCTATAGTTTGAGAAACTCTGTATGTCTCTCTTATTTTTAAAAATAGGTACTAAAACACTCTTCCTCCATTCATCGGGCATTTTCTTTGAGTTTAAAATCTTATTAAATAATTTAGTTAACCATGCCACTCCCATATCTCCCAAACACTTCCACACTTTAATTGGTATTCTATCAGGTCCACAGGCTTGACCCACTTTCATTCTCTTAAGTGCTTCCTTTACTTCTAAAGATCTAATCATTCTAGTATAATTCACATTCTTTTCTATTGCTCTGTAGCCTATTTTAAGCTATTACCACTTTGACTATTGTTAAAGAGATCATTAAAATAATTTCTCCATCTTTCTTTAATGTCCTCATCTTTTACCAAAACTTTTCCTCATTTATTCTTAATGCACCTAACTTGATTGAGATCTTGACATTTCTTTTCTTTCGTTCTTGCTAATCTATAAATATCTTTCCCCCTTTCTTTAGTTCCACGTTTCTCATATAACTTTTCAAAGGTCTGCGCTCTTGCTTGACTAACTGCTTTTTTTGCCTCCTTCTTTGTTATCTTGTACTTTTT
Organism: Hevea brasiliensis; assembly: GCF_030052815.1. Lineage (NCBI taxonomy): Eukaryota > Viridiplantae > Streptophyta > Magnoliopsida > Malpighiales > Euphorbiaceae > Hevea > Hevea brasiliensis. The sequence continues at coordinate 2,510,342 of NW_026614585.1, forward strand.
ATATGCCTCATTATTATCACACTTACGTAATTTCTTATACCATTCCCTCTTTCTCTTCACTGCCTTTTGTACTTTCTCATTCCACCACCATCTCTCTTTTGAGGGTGGTCCATGTCTTCTAGACTCTCTAAGTACTTTTTTAGCTACTTCTCTAATCTTTGATGCCATCTGTATCCGCATATCAATAGCTTCCACACCCAACTTCCATGCTTCGGACTCGAGAAGTTCATTTTTGAACTTCACTTGCTTTACTCCTTTGAATTTGAGCTACACTATTTCTTCTAACCTTACTTGAATTGTTCCTAAACTTGACATCCAAGACCACTAACCAATGTTGACTTGTTAAAGCCTCTCCTAGAATGACCTTGCAATCCTTGCATAGAGCTCTATTTGTCTTCTTGGTTAAGAGAAAGCTAATTTGGCGTCTATGTTGTCCACTTTTAAAAGTCACTAAATGTGACTCTCTTTTTATAAAGTAAGTATTTTCTCGTATTAGGTCGTATGCCATAGCAAAATCTAGGATACTTTTTCCCTCCTCATTTCGGCTGCCAAAACCAAAACCTCTATGAACATTCTCATAACCTTGCCTATCACTTCCTACATGTCTATTCAAATCTCTACCGATGAAAACATTCTCTTCATTTGGTATGCTTTGCATTAGATCATCTATATCTTCCCAAAATCTTTATTGACTCTCACTATCTAGTCCTATTTCTGGGGCATAAGTACTAACCACATTTATTGTTTCTCCTTCTAGTACTAGCTTTACTAGTATAATTCTATCTCCTACACTTTTCACAGCTATTACAGTATCTTTCAATGCCCTATCTATGATTATGCTCACTCCATTCTTGTTCATCTTCTTTCCAGTAAACCATAATTTGTACCTTGAATTACCCACTTCCTTATTTTTTTCTCCTACCCATTTAGTCTCGTGAATGCAAGCATTATTCACCCTTTTCCTTTCCAAGGTATCCACAAGCTCTATTAATTTTCTTATAAGAGATCTAACATTCCAAGTATCAACCCTGATTCTCCTCCTATCTTGTTTCTTCCTAATTGATCTCCTTATATGATATATTCTATTGTTCTCTATGTCTATCCTGTGTTCTGTTCCACTATCTGTGCCTATCTTGTGTTCTCTATACCTATCTTGTGTTCTGTTCTATGATATTTAATTAAAATTTTAAAATAATTTTATTGAAAATTAATGATAATAAAATATAAATAATCAAAATATTAGTTATCGTTGCATTCGATATATAATTATAATGAAATAAAATATTCAAAAGTTTAAAAAATATTAAATAAGAAATTTATAAAAAGTTAATAATTAAGTAAATATTAATTAAATATATTTAAATAAATAAAATTTGAGAATGATAATAATAACTTTTGAAAGAAATAATAAAAAAATAGTACAAATTAAAAAAAAGATTTAAGAACATTTAGGTGAAATGAAAGTACTTGGTGAGAAAAGAGTGCTTGATGTGCATTATATGTCTAATATGACATATTATATATAGACAAACAAATGAAAACTATTTAAATAAAAAATTAATTTATAATTAAATATTATTTAATTGAAAAACGGTAACAAACATTCAAATTCAATTTTTAATAGTAAAATATTTCCTATTTACTTGGTCGTTTCAGTTAAATCGTCATAAATTTGTCATAATGATAATAATAAGCATTAATTAATCTTAAAAAAATGAAATAAAAAGAATATTAAATTATTAACATAAAAAATAAAACATACTAATTATTTCAAATCTCTATACTTTATTTTTATAATTTTTTATATAAACTACATTTTTTGTCTCTTAAAATTTTTAATAAAGATCTCATAATAAAAATAATAAAAAATGTAACAATGTAATAACATAAAAATATTTATTAAAGATACGAAATGATTTACTGGTGATTAAATTATATGATAGTTGATTATGAAACTACAAATTAATAGTCATTTTTCTTTAAACTAATGGCTATCAATGATCTTATATTATTATTATTATTATTGTCAACACCATATTTTGGCCGATCCCTGAAGTTAATGGACTTTGGAATCGATCCCTACCCGACATTCTTTGGTTGCAGATGATTCGATCATAAAATATACCGATCCTCCATCTAGTCGATCCCATTTTCGATCTCTCGTCAAAGGAGGTCGAACCAACACCAAGTCTCCATGTCATTCGATTCATTTTCGATCTCTCATCAAAGAGATCAAACCAATGTCAAGTCTCCATGTAGTTCAACCTCAGTTCCGATCTCTCAAACCAATATCAAGTCTTCATGCCATCCAATCCCATTTCCGATCTCTTTTTTTTTTTTACAAAATGTAGCTGAAAGTCATTTAGCTAACACTTAGATCGGGTTCCTCACTTGTGTGTCTCAGACATTACTTAAAATAAGGTTAAGGTCTCAGTCCGATTTAATGGTGGTTCCAATCTAATTCGAGTCCATCCTTTCCAATTTTAATGTCTTAAAGGTTCTACCCAGTGTTTGGTCTCGGTTCAAGCCGATCTCTTGGTTATAATGTTCTTCCGACGTCTTATACTTAAATTAATAATCGCTTTTAAGCTTAAAGTTCTAAAGTGTTAAAACAATTAAACACTCATACAATTGGGACGCTTCCCGATCTCATCAAGAAAATTGAACAAAAGAGAACCTCATTTCATTTCGAAATAAAAATTTACAATTCATTCGGCTGGAGAATCTCCCCCAGCCTGTTCTCCAGGTACATTGTCATTTCGCTCAATCTCTCTCTCTCCCTCGATTTCCTCCTCGCTCTCCTCTTCGTCTTGAGGAGCCAGATCCACCATCCACGAGAAGTCTTCCCCGAGGTAACGCCTCTTAAGCTCAGCCAGAAGATTGCTGTGGGCATTCACATAGGCACCAGCTTCCCTCGTTACAACCTCTTCTTCTTTCGCTCTGATTTCTTCGGTAAGGCGAGCAACGTCAGCAGTTCGAAGCACCCTAGTTTCCCCAAGTTCACGAGCCTGATCGGCCAACTTATTCTCATAGGACTTCATTCGACCTTCGAGTTCGGCAATATAATCTTGGGCGGATGAAAGTTGAGCTTGGGCAAAGGATGCATCCTTGACCACTTTTAAAATTTCCTGCCTCAGAAGATGAGCTTTTTCCCTGATTATATATTGGTTCACCAAGCTCTCTACGCTCAAACTCATCGTCTAGGCCAGGAGATCATCAATGCTACCTGGGGTCAGCCTATTCTAATCCTCCTGGAGGCAGATGGAAGCTCCTAGAACCTTGGCCAAGCCCGGATTCTCCCGAACTAATCAGTTCTTCTCTAAGGAATGAATAAGGACCTGGGCACCTCGAGACAGGGTCCTCATGGTAGGTTGGGAAGGCCCGTCTTCTGCACTAGAAGGAACAGGTGGAGGTGGTGGCGGCTCTTCTTGTCGAGGGGGAGAAGGAGCCACCTCTACTTCTGAGACTGGTTGCCTCGTAGGTCAGGACGAGTCTCCTGGAACTTCTCCTGAATCCCGCCCTGGTGTCTGTGATGCCGCGGTTATCTTCATTTCTCATACCTTCCGGGAGACTTCTCTTTTTCGCTTCCGGCTCTCATTTGTGCCTTCGCCTCCAGCCATTTCTACACAGAAAAATAGTTAGTGAGATTACCTAAGCCAGGAGACTAAAGATTTAGGTTATATCGGTCCCGGGTTCGAGGTCAGAGAGCTGCAGTTCATAGTTTTCGTTGGCGACCATCCGCATTAGCCACAATCTTAGTTCGGCCATAATAGCATATAAGCACGAGTACTTTTGAGTGGCCGCCTAATCCTTTAATTCCATTACCATGGCACCTTCTTCCCTACTCAGGGCGATCTTCTTTGGAATTGATGGGCCCAGATGCAACCAGCTACATGGGAAACCCTCAAAACCGTTCAGAATCTTGCTCCTCAAAATAAAGAAGCGATTCTTCCAATTTTTCAGAGAACAGGGGAGATCGGTAAAAAGCCCACAGTGTGGTTTGGCTTGGAAGAACCAATACTCTTCATCCTTTTGACGAGTAAGTCTATGCAGCTCGGCAAAAACCTTTGCTGTGGGCTCGAGCTTCTTGGCTCGGCATAAGCCTCTGAAAGCCACCAGAATTTTCCATGAGTTCGGATGTACTTGGGTTATATATACGTGGTGGAATTTCAGAACGTCCTTGAAGAAGTTTTCAAGAGGAAACTGGAGTCCGGCTTTTAATTGCTCTTCATATATCATGATCGCATCATTTTCTTCAAAGAAGTGATCGGCTCAGAGATCGCCATGGCATCTGATAAGCTCGTATGAGTCGGTCTGAAGGTTGTACTCTTGGCTAATCTACTATAGATCGGTTTCTTGGAGGATTGACGGCAACTCATTCACGGGAAGATTTTCTCTCTTTGAGGAATGTGTTCGTCTTGATGGTGCCGCTTGACCATGGGCTGAAACAGAGGTCGTAGGAGGCTCAGGGCACCCACTCGACCTAATCACCTTGACATCATTCGATGACCACAAGACATGGACAGAAGGAGGGCTCGCCGCTCTCTGACCCTTGGCGCCGCTCATTTTCAAAGAAATGAAAGAAGTTTAACTAAGAGAAAGATCAAAACCCTTATTGGAATGTGATCGGCGTCGGAAGAACTTGAAGAAATGAGAGAATTTTGGAATCGCTCGCGAAGTGCTAAAAATAACATAAGGGAGCAAATGACTGACCCTTCCCCCATTTATACCCGTCTGAGCATTCAATGCTCACAGTGTCCCAAGGGACGCATCAATTAGCGAGATCTGCCCGCTTTTCTGACACGTCGCAGGAAGATTCCAGAAACACCATAAATAAAATAAGAAGATATCGGCTAGCTAAGATTGTCGGACTAAGGCGGATGTTCAGAGTTACAAATCAGTTGAGGAACCAGATCGTATATGCACATCAGAGATCGGAAAATAACCAATGCAATAATTAAATGACAACTGCCAAATAAAATTTCATTTCATTTCCAAAAGGTCAGATTACATCATTTGGGCGATCTCAAGAGATCATATTACATTATTAAGAACCTTTAAAGAACATATTACATCATTTGGGCGATCTCTAAAGATCGGCACTACATCCTACCTAGTAAGGACCTATGTCAAAGCGTAGTCTTGTGGTTGAATCAAAAGATGTGTTTGATCAGAAAGCTAGCCATAGGCATCGGATAGATGTGCAGCTCAGATAGAGTGACTATGACTCTCATGATGATCAAAGGAGTCATTGTCGATGCCATCGACCAGAACCGAGCTGCAGTCGGGACGCTCGATGTGGTGAGGAGCCAAATGAACTTCAAGAGGCGGTCACCGATATTTAGAGGGAAATTAGTAGTCTTCTCACCCGAAATCAGTTCACTGATTATAACGGTAGACCGACTCGAGATCGACACGATTAATATTTTCGATCTTGATCGATAAATTAGTCCGGTTCTCTCACTGTCATCAGATGTGGTTATCATGATTCTCCGATCACCGGGATCGTAAATTTTCAGTCAAGGAACAAAGAGAACAGTCGAAAAAAGATCAAAAGCGGTCGCCATGGCCAGGATTATTGCCGGAGAAACTAGAACAGGAGAAGTGAGACATGGAAAAAGGAGAAATAAAATGTGGGAGAGATTCCCCGCTGAGGCATATATATAGGGGGCCTGAGCATTTATTACTTACGGAAACCGAAGCGGATGCATCAATAACCGAAGAATTAAATGCTTTGACTGAGGCAGCTCGGATGCAGGGGAAGGTTCAAGAATGGGAGAGATTGGGAAAGGGGCTAGATATGAGAGATCGGAAAAGGGTCATAATAGAGAGATCAGAAGGAATGGGAGATCAGAAAGCAAGGAGAGGATGAGACAATTTCCAATAACCCTCTACATAATCAGAGCCGAGGTAGTTAAAGTGTTGCAGACGTGATCAAATCTTCACCGTATGCCTCATTTGCAGAATCGCCCACATTACTGACAGGCGCCAAAAACAGTTATGACAGTTCTGTACATCACAATCCTCACCGTTGATCACACTTGCAAGGACGAACTCAGAGCCCTTGGATCAAAAACAGACGACAGGTCCGGCGCCTTTTATTCCCAGCCCTTGGATCCATCTTGTAAGGAAGGATCCTGAACTGTTGGATTAGGAAGAAAAAGGACAGATATTCTGGATGAGATCCCAACCGTCCATTTTGATTCTCTTTAATTATCAGGCATCAGATTTTGTCCTTTTAAATCCAAACCTTCCGTCTCCCCAAGGGGAGATCCTGACCCTTCATTAGGAGCACCCGTTCCCTATAAATACCTACATGCAATACTGTAGAGGGACGGACAAAAAAAGGTGGTGGTGATTATAGTGGAAAGGCTTTGAAATTTAATTTAGTCTTGCTGTTTTGCCATTCTAAGCTTGCATGAAAATTGAGAAACTTTAGAAACTAGTTTTCTCGAGTATCCCCAGTGATAGAGAGTTTTCGAACTCTGAAATCCTTCATTTTCAGTTTTTTCATTACTCTACTACACCATTTCCGTTCAGTCTCGTCTTCATCACCCCAACATCAGCACATTATTCTTTCAGCCTGATCTCATTCTGACTCAGTTTCTGTCGCTTCGGTCCAACGGCATTTTAACCTGGTCTTTGCAATCTCGGAGTAGGCATTGATCCCTATATCGCCAGCCTTCAACGCAATAATATTCGTGATCTCCTGAGTCAGTTTGATAGCCTTGACTTCGCACAGGTAAGTGTCTAGACTGTCACCTTGCCGAACGCTCGTGCTTTACTTTTTATGCTTTTATTCTCATAATTTTCATTAAGTTCAGTTATCCTAAAGATCCCCACGTAGATCTTTCAGGCCGATAGTTATTCTCTTGAATTTACCTTTTTTATTATTCATCAGTTTACGTTATTTATTTATTCTTAGCTTTTTATTTCCTTCAAATATAGGTATCCCGGTTACGGGTAACTTGTAGGTAAGTTGATAAAATATTGGTAGCAGTATCTCAACATGGGAGTTTCTTTGAATAAATGAAAATAATCAAAGAGTGAATAGGGAATTTGAGGAAAAATTATGAGGTCGGGTGGCTAAACGAGTCCAGAAAATAGCATGATAGGGTGGGAACCGAGATAAGACCGGACCCCATATTGGTGACCACGAGAGATCGAACGTAACTAGCCAAAGGGTTCAGGCAAGGTAGTCACATGCGAAATCGGTGAAAAGGTCGGTCTTAAGCCAAACATCCGAGCTCTTTCATTAAGGTCTTAAACCGAATACTTTAAGAGGTCGGGGGAGAGTTCTTACCTGATCCTCATTTAAACAAAATGTGGAGATCGGAGGAGAGTTCTTATCTGAGATCCTTCATTAAGGTCTTTAAGCCGAACACTTTAAGAGGCCGGGAAGAGTTCTTACCCAATCCTCATTCCAACAAAAAACACGAAGATCGGAGGAGAGTTCTTATCCGAGATCCTTCATTTGAATTTTTGAACCAAAGAGGTCGGGGGAGAGTTCTTACCTGATCCTCAGTCAAATAAAAAGCGGAGATCGGAGGAGAGTTCTTATCCGAGATCCTTCATCAAATTTTAAACCAAACACCCTAAGAGATTGGGGGAGAGTTCTTACCTGATTCTCACCTAACTTAAAATAGGGAGATCGGAGGAGAGTTCTTATCCGAAATTTCCTCCTCAAAACTCTTAATAAAATATATCTAGAGATCAGGAGAAGTTCCCTACCTGAGCTCTCTTAACAAAATTCAAACTAAATAACATGACCCTAATACACAAGACAACCTCACTCAAACACTTATTCACTAAAGGGCCGTCCCACGAACTTGTGTTCCTAGGCAACCCAAAAATAAGTGAAATATCAAGCATTCCTTTATTTTGCACAAAGGATTAACATCATCACTACCCCTACCCCCCTAATTACCCTTTTAATTTACAGAATAGCATAACATTAAATCTATTTACCCTCCTTGAGAGACGAGGCGGGGTGCCTAACACCTTTCCCGCCCGTATATGGACCCCGAACCTAGAATCTCTGTTTTGGAAGTGGTTTCTTTTAATTTATTTTCACAAATAGTTTTTTTTAATTTCCCTCAAAATTAAAGTGGCGACTCTTCACTTTTCCCACTTCGGTGAAGAGCTTTTGTCCAGGCGACCGCAAAATACCTTGCAACAATTATTATTATTATTATTATTATTATTATTATTATTATTATTATTATTATTATTATTATTATTATTATTATCTTTAAATTATTTTTTATTTTAAACTATTATTATTATTATTATTATTATTATTATTATTATTATTATTATTATTATTATTATTATTATTATTATTATGGGTAACATATAACAAATAATATTTTTGCATAAATGAATTTATAAAAAAAAATAAAAAAATAATTTTTAAATATTACATTTCATCATAAAAAGGTCTTAATTTTTTAAAAACTAAATTTAAAAAAATAATAATTTAAATCATAAAAATATTAATTAAGGTAGTATTATAAATAATATTGATAATTAAAAGAGAAATAAAAAATTAAATAATAATTAGTATTTATAAAATAATATAAATAATTTTTAAATATTATATTTGTAACATCCCCACTATACGTATTCTATAAGTTCTTTTGCTCCAGTGGCCAAATAACAGTCTAGGCAAGTCAGGATGTCTGGAACTACACTTCGGTGATAGTGAACAGACATATAATGATGAAATAAATAAAAAGAAAATACAAGAAAAATCAAACAAAAATGAAAGAGAGAAAATGATGCTAAGTTAAGCAGTACACATGGCGATGGGTGACCACTTGGGAAGGCCGTTATCGACCCGGACGCGGGAAACCCTCGGAATTTAATTTTGAGACATAGATAAAGGTTTATTGAAATGTAATTGACACTAGAAATATCAAAGAAAAATTAATAAATTAGTACAAAGAAAAACGAAAAATCGAGAAACAGACAAAAATCGGTGTTACCGAAAAATCGGGAATGTAACCCGAAGTGGGGTGTTTTGGTCATTTGACACATAGTGTTATCTTTTGACCTCAATCTCCATTAAAAATAAATGATATTACACTTTATAAATGTCATGAAAAATTAAATGGTGATACATTATGTAAATAGTGAAATAATTGAGCTAAAGGTGCAAATAATGAAAGTTTAACTAATTAAACAATTAGTTTAGAGTTAGTGCTCCACTAACTCAATCCTTGGGACATTATCTAAGCCATTAGTGGCAGAAACCACTTCATCTTCAACCTCACACACCCATGGCCGAATTGGAGCTCCCAAGCTTTCTCCATGGCCGTCCCACATTCAAGCCCTAATCTACCATGATCAAGCCATCAATTCTTCAAGAGTCCTTCATTAAACTTGTTCTACACATCATGGGCAGCATGTAGGAAGCAAGAAAGAGGAGTTTTGGTGAAGTTTAATCAAGCCCAAGTTGAGGTTAGTGCTTAATCTTTCCAATTTCCTTCACTAATCCTTGTGTTGAGCTTTCGGTAAGTTGAATTGTTAAGAAAATTTGAGGAAAGGATTGAGTATTGGTGAACCTTAGTATTGGCAGCCATGAAAATGCATGGTTAGTGACTTATTCTTATATTTAATGAATGGAAATTATGGTTGATTAACTCAAATGGAGGATGTGGTAAGTTAAAATCTAAGTATGTGCATGTAGTGTTTGAATTAAGGGTGTGAAATGGAACTTTGATGCCTTGAGCAAACTGCCAAGTTTGGCGGCCCCTAATAGCATGAATTTGTGTGTGAACATGTGGTTATTAATGATATATGTTAATGTTAAATTGTGGACAGTAAGTGTAAGTGATATTGAAGTATGAATATGTTGAAGTATATGTGTAATATTAACATTGAAGTATGTTGAATTTTGGTGGAAGTGAATGTTGAATTTAATGATGAAGTGTGTGCATTGAGCACTTGAACATTCTGCCCAGAATTGTTACTGAAATTGTGTACAATATATGTGTAGAAGTGTTGTTGATTGAATATTGTAGTAATGAGGAGGAGAAGGAACATTAAATTGGGAGTGTATGAGCTTTGTGCAGGTTGTGTATTGAAGGCAGCACCTAAATTAGGCCATAAGTGCCAAACCGTGAACCCAATTGGTATGAGGCCAATATGGGGTGAAACTAGACACCAAATAGGCCAACTTTCATGTAGAAATGTTGCCAAAATTCTGCCTAGAAACTGACCTTAAAAAGTGACCAAATCTGGATTAGTGCATTTAAGGCCTGAAAACTGACCATTTGGGCAGCAGTTAGTGTTTAGGCCATAACTCACTCAAAACAGGTCCAATTGACCTGAAATTTTGACCATGAATAGTTAAGACCTATATCTACAAGTCTTATGAAGACACCCAAGCCCAGAAATGACCATAAGCAAGTCAAAAAGCTTGCACAATTTCGGGTCCAAAAACTGGCCGAACCTAAAATGACCTAAAATGACCTAAAGTGACTAATTTTGATACATTTTGACTAGCAATAGTAAAATGACCATAACTTGGTCTACATAACTCAGAATGACCTGAGATTTTGCCCCGCGTTCCATAAGACATAGACCTACAAGTTTGTAGTTTGGACCGAAACCCGAAAATCGAGGGAACTAGGTCGTCCGGCTAGGTCAAAATAGTACACCGAAATCCGATAAATTGCAATAAAATGCAATACACTTGGAAATGAAATTGGTAACATATACCAACACTAAAGGGCTATAAAATGTGACATATTGGTGACATTAGAATTGACTCACGTAGAGTGCATCAAGGGTCAACATTATAGGTTGACTAATGAAATGAACTGAAGGGAATAGTACCAAGAGAAATAGGACTTTAAGCTAGATAAATCTAGCACACAAAAATTGAGAAATTGACCAAATTTTGAACAAAAGGTGCAATCTATCCCGTTTTAGTAAATTGACCATAACTTGGTCTATACAACTCGGAATGACCTGAAATTTTTCCCTGCGTGCAATAAGACATAGAGCTACAATTTTGCTTCTTTGACCAAAAGCTAAAAACCAAGGGAAATAGGACTTTATGCTAGATCAATCTAGCTCACTAAAATTGAAAATTGGTAATTACATAAAATGATGCTTGAAGTGATTTGGCAATGAATGCCAACTTGTGAAAAGGGTAAATTGCATTATATTGACAACATATTGAATTGTAAATTGTGACATGTTGATGCTAGAATCAACCTATCCATGATGCATAAAAAGGTCAATAATTTTATTGACCAGTGAAAGGCATAAAGATGTATAAACCCTATGAATAAAGAATTAAATATGTAATATTGTAATATGCCCTAATTTGCCTAGTTGACTAGTTTGGATGGGTTGGCATGCCAATAGGATTCTGACAGCTATTCTGTAAATGACTTTACGTTATACTGTGTTTTAAGGCTTATTTTGCCATACTATAATTTTAATAGCCTGTGGCTATACAGTTTATGTTATTATACTCGGCTTAATGCCTGATTGATTATATGGCTTTTTAGCCACACTGTTTGCACACCGGGAGATACTTTGTGACCGATGGTGTGACGGCCCGAGGTACTTGGTACCCAGTGCTAGTATATCCGTTTATCCAGTCTGGTCAGTGTATAGGCTATATGGGCAGTCATTTAAAACGTTATTCAATTCAAGAAGCTAAGTTAAGTTAAGTATAATGAAATTTCAGTACAATTAAATTAAGTATTGAATGAATGAGTAAAGGAGATTAGCAAAAGAAACATAACAAAAATATAAATTACAGAACTGTAGAGACTTGAAATACAATACAGTTAGAATAATTTGTATACTGGGTAGTATTACTGAAAAGTTATAAACTAAGCACTTCCAAAGAGGAACAAACTAGTATATAAGATCGTTGATACTAGAAATACCATACCAAATTAAATTGATTCTTGAGTATCCAAATTATGATTTATTTCTTTCTTTAATTGTATATATTATTTCTTGTTATACTATTGCACCACTAAGCAGAAATGCTTAGCGCGATGGAATTGCTTCCTCATGTAATCTTGAAGGTAAAACCGATGGTATCAGCGAGATTTTTGGAGTCGGATCTGCGAAGTGTCGAGAAGAGTTCAAGATTGTCATCTCCTCAGCAATGTATGTAGATAGGGCTCATTTTATACATGTTATGTATATTGTTCATTCCTAGCACATTGTAAATTATTTGTATATCTTGTACAAAATAAACTCATGTAATTAACCTATGAATTATGGAAGCTATTCAAAGTAAGTATTTTAATATGTGAATTGAATTTGAGTTATAATGAGATTGTACTTGTGAATATTGAGATGTTGAAAATCTGATGAGATTTCTGAGAAATCTGGATGCTGTATTGAAATACATTATGTTTGAAAATTTTTTAGATTATTAAGTTTGAGAAATTGAGTATATATTGAAATTGTTTTTATCAGGTTCAGAGGAACTGTTAGTCCAAATTACAGTCGGCACGTTGTCGGATTATCGTTAAAATTTTTGAAATTTCCAAATTAGTTAGATTTTGATAAAAGTAAAAATAGCCTAAACCTTAAATAAAGTTTTTGAATAAATAAATCAAGAACTGTAATGAAATCAGATAAGATCAGGTGCTCCGGCAGGCCGTGTAGCATGCCTTGCTCGGCTACATTGTAGACGGGTGAGGGGTGTTATAATATTTAATTACAAAATTTCTTAATTTTTAAAAAATAAATTTCAAAGAAAATATTAATTTAAATCATAAATGTTAAGGTAGTATTGTAAATAATAATGATAATAAAAAGGAAAATAAAAAATTAAATAATAATTAGTATAAAGAGGAATATTTATGATTGATTATTAGATAACAAATTAATGGTCAATTTTTTTTAAATTAATGGTCATCAATGACCTTTTATTATTATTATTATTATTATTATTATTATTATTATTATGAAAGGTAACATGTGACAAATAATATTTTTGCATAAATAAATTTATAAAAAAAATAATATAAATAATTTTTAAATATTATATTTAATCACAAAAGGTATTAATTTTTTAAAATCAAAATTTAAAGAAAATAATAATTTAAATCATAAATGTTAAGATACTATTATAAATAATAATAATTAAAAGAGAAATAAAAAAATTAAATAATAATTAGTTTTTATAAAATATATTAATAATTTTTAAATATTATATTTAATTACAAAAAGTCTTAATTTTTAAAAATTAAATTTAAAAGAAAATAATAATTTAAATCATAAATATTAATGTACTATTGTAAACAATAATGATAATTAAAAGAAAAATAAAAGAAAACTAAATCTATATCTATATATAAAGCATGAAAGTATTCACAAGTGAATGCCACGTGACACTTTTTTTTAAGAGCTTTCCACGTGTCACCTTCTATAAATAATTTTGTTATACTAATTATTATTTAATTATTTTTTATTTCTCTTTTAATTATCATTATTATTTATAATATTACTTTAACATTTAATATTTAAATTATTATTTTCTTTAAATTTAATGTTTAAAAATTAAGACTTTTTTATTAAATGTAATATTTAAAAATTATTTATATTATTTTTTTATAAATTCATTTATATAAAAATATTATCACATGTCACTCTTCATAATAATAATAATAATAATAATAATAATAATAATAATAATAATAATAATAATAATAATTTAAAATAAAAAATAATTTAAAAGTTGACAACAACAGTAACAAAAACAATAAAAAAGGTCACAAGTATTAATTTAAAAAAATAACAATTAAAGTTTATATAAAAAGTTATAAAAATAAAATATAAAGTTATATAAATAAAATATAAAGATTTGACTTATTTATAATTAGTATGTTTTATTTTTTATATTAATAATTTAATATTTTTTTATTTCACTTTCTTAAGATTAATTAATCTTTATTATTATATCGTTATGGCCAACTTATGGCTATTAAATTGAAATAGCCAAGTAAATGGAAAATATTTTACTATTATAAAAATTAAATTTGAATGTTTTTACTACCTTTTTCAATTAAATAATATTTAATTATAAAATTAAAATTTTATTTAAATGTTTTCCATTTATTTATCTATATATAATATGTCATATAAGACATTTGATGCATATCAAATACTTTCATCTCATCAAATATTTTATTTCACCTAAGTGCTCTCAAATCTTTTTATGATTTGCTCTGTTTAATTATTAATTTTTTTATAAATTTCTTATTTAGTATTCCTTAAAATTTTTGATATTTTATTTCATTATAATTATATATCGAATGCAATTATAAATAATATTTTAATTATCTATATTTTATTACTATTAATTTTTAACATAATTATTTTTAAAATTTAATTAAATATAAATTTTTATACATAAATTATCTCTCAATTATATTTTTATATAGAAGTAGAATTTTAAAAATAGATTTCAAATATGATTATATAAAAAATTTTGCTATAAGTACATATGATTAAAAAAACCAAAGTTATAATATCAAAGTTATGGGATTTTTCTTTTGAAAAATTGTATATATTTTTAATATTTATTATATTAATAGAAAATGATGATATTTTAAAATTTTAATTTTTATGAAATGTATTTATTTTATGTCATAAATTTCTTTTATTAATCTGATATATTTTTTATAAAATAATTCTTTGACAAAAATGGTTATCACTTAATATAAATTTATAATGTAATATAATACATTTCATAAAAATTAAAATTTTAAAATATCATCATTTTCTATTAATATAATAAATATTAAAAATATATACTATTTTTCAAAAGACAGATTTCATCATTTTAATGTTGTAACTTTAATTTTTTTTAATCATCTTTATTTGTAACTAAATTTTCGATCCAATCATATTTACAATTTATCTTTAAAATTCTACTTCTATATAAAAGTATAGTTGAGAGATAATTTATGCATAAATATATATATATATATATATATATATATATATATATATATATATATATAATTAAAGTTTAAAAATAATTCTATTAAAAATTAATGATAATAAAATATGAATAATCAAAATATTAGTTATAATTGCAATAGATATATAATTATAATGAAATAAAATATTCAAAAGTTTAAGAAATATTAAATAAGAAATTTATAAAAGAATAATAATTAAATGCACATTAATTAAATACATTTAAATAAAATAAATTTTGAAAATGATAACTAATAACTTTTGAAAGAAATAATAAAAAAATAAGTAAATAAAAAAAGATTCGAGTGCATTTAGGTGAAATAAAAATACTTGGTGAGAGTTGAGTGTTTAATGTGTATCACATATCTCATATGACATACTATATATAAAAAAAAATGAAAACTATTTAAATAAAAAATTAATTTATAATTAAATATTATTTAATTGAAAAATGATAATAAAAGCATTAAAATTCAATTTTTATAATAGTAAAATATTTCCTATTTACTTAGCAATTTCAATTAAATGGCCATAAGTTAGCCATAATAACAACAACAACAACAACAACAACAACAACAACAACAATAATAATAATAATAATAAGCATTAATTAATATTAGAAAAGTGAAATAAAAAGAATATTAAATTATTAACATAAAAAATAATATACAGTAATTATAAATAAGTTAAATATCTATTTTTTATTTTTATAACCTTTTACGTAGACTACACTTTTTGTCTCTCACATTTTTTAATAAAGATTTTATAATAAAAATAATAGAAAATATAATAATATAACAAAAATATTTATTAAAGATATGAAATAATTTAATGTTAATTAAATTATATGATAGTTAATTATGATATCATAAATTAATGGTCAATTTTATTTAAATTAATGGCCATCAATGACCTTTTATTATTATTATTATTATGGAGAGTAACATGTGGCAAATAATATTTTTACATAAATGAATTTATAAAAATAATGTAAATATTTTTTAAATATTGTATTAGATCATAAAAGATCTTAATTTTTAAAAATTAAATTTGAAAGAAAATAATAATTTGAATAATAAATGTTAAGGTAATACTATAAATAATAATAATAATTAAAAGAGAAATAAAAAAAATTAAATAATAATAGTATAAAAGAGAATATTTATGATTGATTATAATATCACAAATTAATGGTCAATTTTCTTTAAACTAATAGCCATCAATAACCTTTTATTATTATTATTATTATTATTATTATTATTATTATTATTATTATTATTATTATTATTATTATTATTATTATTATTATTATTATTGTAACACCCTTCATCCATCTACAGTGTAGCCGAGCAAGACATATCACACTCGGTGCCGGAGCACCCTATCTTATCTTACTTTATTCTTATAATAATTTGTTCTCGTTATATTTTAATACTAATTATTTTTCTAAGGAGAAATAAGCAGAGTTTCCCCTGTTTCTATTACCATTTGACGTATTTCATTATTCACCCGCTTGAAAATTAATAATATTTTCACAATAAAATCTCATCCATACTGAATATCATCCATATATTTCAATTCCATATTCAAATCCATGCACTTTCCATTCATACTCAATTTATACGTAAAAATTCTCAAATTATATAATATACAAATTAATTTCAGATGAAATAGTCAATTTATTAATTTACAACATATAAATATTAATTATGATTTTCTAGTTTACATTACAACATAAGAAATATTTATAATATATAAAATACATAAAATGACTAATGTGAGCCCTATCTACATGCATTGCTGAGGAGGTGACAACCTTGAATACTTCTGACACTTCTGCATATCTGGACTCCAAAAATCCTAGTCAAATATCCACTGGGTTCTATCTTCAGTACCTGCACAAGGAAACAAATCTATCGCGCTAAGCATTGCTGCTTAGTGGTGTAATAATATAACAAAAAAATAATATATACAAATAAAGAAAGAAATGGATCATAATTTGGATACTCTAGAATTTAATCTAATTTAATATAATACTTCTAATACCAACTATCTTTTGTTCTAATTTATTCCTCTTCGGAAGCGCTTAATTCCTAAATTCATGGTAATAATATACAATCTCCATAAATTCTAAGAATATTATTTTTAACTTTATGTTATTGGGAAAAAGTGTATTTGTAATGTTGATTGAAGTTATAATTTCTTTGCTAATCTTTTTATCACTTTCTCAATATTTCCTCGGTTATCTTAGATCATTTCATAATAATTAAAATTCTTAAAGTTATTTCATAATAGATAAATTTTAAAATTAATCTAGCTCATTTCGGGTCTTTCAAATAAATGATTTTCTTAGAGCTAATTTAATTTATTCCAAATCTTTCTAACTCATTTATTTAATTTCTAATATTTTAATTTTCTAATATTCTTAATTTATTTCACTGCCCAAGTAACCTATGACAGACTGACTAAACTGGATAACGGGTCATTGGCACTGGACACCGCAGTGTTTCTGGCAGTCATACCATGAGATGTGTAAGCTCAGTATGTTAACCACGTATGCAGTTAGTATGGCTAAAAAGCCATGATAATATATCAGTATGGCTAAAAGCCATGATAACAAAGTAATCGGGCATAAAAGCCATGAGTGTGGGCATAAAGCCATAAATACAGGCATAAAGCCTTATGCAGTACTGCTAAAATAATACCCTGTTGGCATGCCAATCTATTCAATCTGACACACGTGTCTAGGCAATACATGGGTACATAAATACCATTAAATGTTAATATATTGTGTTTTATAATTTCATTATTTCATGATAAATTCCAATTATAATTTATAACATTTCAATTTTATTCTTAACAGAAGTATAAATTTATTAAAATACATTTCTACATAAATTTTGCCTTCATCATAATGTATACATTCATTATATCATTCATATTCATCACAATTCACAGCAATGGTTTTCATAAACCATTATACTCAAAATATTATTCTTGTTTCTCATATACTATTAATTATGCAAAGTATTAATTTCTATTATTATTTCTTATGTCTTTGGGGTTACTATTCACTTGACCATTTCCCTTTAAAGGTTGTTTTTTTAATTCATAATAGATTTGTTAAGCCTAAGTTCACCAAGATACCACATTTTGTATTTTATTTTTGTTGGCATTAATTGCCAAACTCAATTCTTAGCCTCCTAGGTTTTATTTTCAAATTTTTAGAATTTGAGGTCTAAATTTACTATTCTATTGGACCTAGCTACAATAAAAATTTGATAAAACTTTCTTCATGAAAGTTGTTTCTTACTGTGTCTTCTTTAATTCCCTTTTTGAATCACTCCATTTGGAGTTTTGTAGCTCAAGTTATGGCCATTTTACCATAACTGGCCGGATTGACCTGTACCCAAAATTCTAGTCAGTAATGGTTTTGCTAGATTTGGTAGCTCAACTTTGGCTAGCAATTTCATTTGGTTAAGTCTAGAATTTGAGTTTGTATTCCACATGAAAGTTGTTCTAAATTGTCTAAGCTTTCTATTGATATAAAATTTAGGTCATTTGGACATTTCTACACTGAGTTCATTTGGTCAATTTCCAGGACCAGCAGGTTGGTTACCCAGATTTAGTCAATTTTTAGGGTATTCTAAGTTTGTTTTATGGGCAAGGTTTCTTCATCAAAGTTGTGCCATTATGTGTATAGTTTCATGTCTAATTGGCCTTGTACCAATTAAACCTATACCTCTCAAGTTACAGTTGCCCAAACTTGCTAGACTCATATCTAGCCCTGCAGGTCCTATGAGGCAGTATATCCAACCTCAAATCCAAAGCCATAATTCACTTCAATTCCTCATCAAACACAACCAAATGGTTACTAATTGACTATTAGGACTTCCATTCACCAATACATAAGCAAAACCCTAACTTCATGCCTCAAACCCTAATTCTCAAATATTCAAATCCTACTTCACACAAATCAATTTATGTTCAAAGTCTCATAATCACCATCAAAGCCACCCATAAACATCTTTAATTGCATCAAAACTCATCAATCTTTTTCCTAATTCATGGCTGCCAAAAATGGAAGTGGCTCATACATGGATATTTTCTTTCAATTCTTTCAAATTCTAAGTTAATTCATGCTTCTAACATGAAATCTAAAGAGAAATTAAAGAGTAGTAGCACTAACCTTTTTGAGCAGAATTTTCCCAAGCTTAAACTTCACTTTCTCTTCAATTCTTGGCAGCCAAACACTTCCCCAAGAGGTGTAAACAAGTTTTAATGGAGTCTAGGGTTTAGTGGTGAGAATTCATGGGAATGGAAGAGAGAGATGAAACAACACTCATGGAGGTTGAGAGAAAGGTGTGCCGGCTAGTTAAGAAGATGAAGCTGCAATTATTTTTATTTTTGTCTCAATTATCTCTTTTTACTTGTTTTAGGAGGGCTTATTTAAATGTGATTGGTGTTAGCTTTTTAATGACATCATAATGAGGTCATAATTTGCATTTTATCTCATTTTCTTTTCTTTTTTTTTCTTATTTACTCATTTTAATTATTTTCTCACAAATATTAATTAATATTTTATGTCATATAATTCACCCACTTAAATGGACAAGTCGGTCAAAAAATCGTCTCCAAAGGCAAAATGATCAAAATGCCATTCGTTTAGCTTAATGAGCTAAAATTGTTTGTACCAATCTTAAAAATTCTCCTAGCCTTTCTTAGCATTCTAATGCCACCTAGGGCGCTGTAACCATTCTCTGGCATCCCAGAAATTATTTCACGGAATTTCCCTCAAGTTTAGGGCTACTAGCTGTGAAGACCGCAACTTCCCGTTAGGGTCACCCATCACCGGGGCACCGGCTCATTTAACTTTGTTGTATTTCATTTCTAAAATTTGTCCTTAATTTTTTCTTACCATTATTTGGATTATTTATAACTCCTCACTCTAGTTTACATATAATTCCAGACATTCTGACTATCCGGACTGACATTAATCACCGGAACAGTCGAATGCACAGACTAGCTAAAGTGAGGGTGTTACAATTATTATTATTATTATTGAGGGTAACATATGGCAAATAATATTTTTGCATAAATGAATTTATTATAAATAATTTTAAATATTACATTTAATCATAAAATATCTTAATTTTTAAAAATCAAATTTAAAAAAATAATTTAAATAGTAAGTATTAAGGTAGTATTGTAAATAATAATGATAATTAAAAGAGAAATTAAAAAAATTAAATAATAATTAGTATTTATAAAAAAATATAAATAATTTTTAAATATTGCATTTAACTACAAAAGGTCTTAATTTTTAAAAATTAAATTTTAAAAGAAATAATAATTTAAATCATAAATATTAAAGTAGTATTGTAAATAATAATGATAATTAAAAAAATTTTAAAAAATTAAATAATAATTAGTATAAAAGAAAATATTTATAAAAGGTGACATGTGGCAAGTTTTTCAAGAAAAGTGTTGTGTGTCATTTTTTTTTGGAGTACCTCCTTGCTCTTTATATATATATATATATATATATATATATATATATATATATATATATATATATATATATATATATATATATATCTATCTATATATATATATATATATACACATTATTTTAAGTATAATTAATTACATTATGTAACTGTCATTCCATTATATCAAACTTTTTAACATCATAATCATATACATATAAAGTGTAATTATGATTATATTACAATTTTAATTACGTCATACCAAATATGATCTCAATTCTCTTAACTTAATAAAGAACTTATTTTAAAAGAATGTAATCAGGCTAAAAAATTATATGATTGTGTGAGAATTCAATTTAATTCTTTTTTTACATATAATTTATTCTAAAGGAAGTTATAATGTTTACAAACATAAAAAATTTTTAAAAAAATAATTGAATTGAATTCTTATGAATTTCTAATTTTTAATAGATTTAATACACTTAAGTCCATAAAAATTCAACTAATAATTTTTAATTTGATTTGCTTTAATTAAAGAAGATGTTTAGACAAATAATAAAATTTAACAAATTTATTTAATAATTAATATGATTTAATTAAATATTTTTAAGATTTGTTTCCAAAAATAATTTAGTATATTGTTTCAAAATTAATATTTGTATGGGTACCATCAACATTAATATTTTAGTGTCATAAATGAAAATAAAAAATTTTTGAGAAACTAAATATTTTCAATTTAAAATAATATTGTGTTAAATTGATTGTAAAATATATATATATATATATATATATATATATATATATATATATATATATATATATATATATATATATATATATATATATTATATATTTTTATTTTTCTAAAAAATGTCACAATTTTCTATTAATTTGATATATTTTCATAATATTAATTAATTTATAAAAACGTCATTTTACAAAAGTTTTATGAAATAAGATGCTCAAATTTAAGATTTTTTTTAACGAAAAAATTATTTTATTTTAAAAGTAAGCATAAAATTCATGCTAAAGCATAATATAATTTAAAATGGATAAAACATTAAAAAAAAAAACCTCATATTTGTTTCGTAATAAAGATATCATGTAACTTCTATAGTTAACAAGAGTGTTTTCTAAATCCGTCTCATTTTGCTGACATAGTAATATTTTTAATTAAAAACAGTTTTTGTCAGAATATGAAAAAAAAAATGGTGGGGCTTCCTTTTTAGGAATTACTGTCGCATTTTACAGATTTAAATTTAAGGATAATTTATAGTCAAGTCCTTGAGTAAGAATAGTTACGATTCAGGAATCGCTGATTACAGTTCCTAAATTATCGATTCTAATTCAATAAAATCATGAATTTGAACCAAATCATTATAAGATGGTTCGAGAGATGGTCCCTGAAGTCATAATTTAAATGGTTTAAAGATCGATTAGAAAAGGGTGGTTCAAGATAATTTGAAGAGCGGTTTGAGGGTGATTTGAAGTGGTCTGGGGTGGTTTGGACAAAAAATTAGAGAAAACTTTTGCTGGAATTAAAATTATATTTGTAAAAATATTTTTATTTTCTTACATTTCTTCAATTAAAATAAAATAAAATAAAGAATGAAATTAATTTATCTTTAAGAAAAATTTAATAAGAAAATGCTTGGACTCAATTAAAAAATTAGAAAAATAAAAAAAGAAGAAATTAATTTTTTCTTAAAAATTTTTTTAAAAAAAGTGCATGAATTTAATTTTGTAAATATTAAGTTGCCTATATATATATATATCCTCTTGAGATTTAAACTACTTATCCTTCTTCTAAAAATCATATGATAAAATATGATAATTAAAAACAATGTAAAAGAGAAAAAAAAAATTAAAATAGAGAGCATTGAAAATTTTATTGAAAGTATAAATAATAATAGAGTAATAAGATAGTATTGAAAATTTCAGTGAATATAAAATAATGACGTAGAGAAATCGAGAGAGTATTGAGGATTAAAGAAAGTATAAAAAATATGACACCCCTTACCTGTCTACAGTGTAGCCGAGCAAGTTATGCCACTCAGTGTGTCGGAACACCAATTCATGTTTCAATTTCAATTAATCCCTTTTTATTCATTTATTTATAATTTTTGATAAATCTAAATTTTCCCGTAAATTTTATAGAAAATCCGGCAGAGTGCCGGCTATAAATTGGAAAACAGTTCTTCTGAACCTGTTTAAAAACACTTCCAATATAATTATAATCTCAATCTCAGTCAATCACCAACATTTTTCAACAATTTCTCAAATCAATTCAGTATCTCAAAATTCACATTCATCTCATATCACACCCAATTCAATGAGAAATACTCATATTTATTTCTGAACACAACTCATAGGTAATTATAGCAAAAAAAATGATTACATGAGTTTATAATATACATAACAAAAGTTTGCAAATACAAAAGACTTAGGTAGCCCAATGTCCTACCAATGCACTGCAATTTGTGAGGTGACTTTGAACTCTGAGTGTAGATATGAAAACTCACCCTGTATGAGGTCTGCTGGACTCCCGGCTATATCTCAGACTGCTGGCGTGGCAAAAGCGACGCGCTAAGCAATTCTGCTTAGTGGTGACAATATAAAATAAAATAAAATAAAATAATAACATGTATGCAGAATGTATGTTTACATTTTTGGTAGACTTAATTTCAAATATTTATTGCAATATTATTCGATTAAAGTTTGGTAAGATTTATTAATATTGCTCGAGTAACCTATACTAGTTGACTGGACTGGATAAATGGGTAAACTGGTACTGGGTACTAAGTACCTCGGACCATTACACCATCGGTCACATAGTGTCTCCCGGTGTGCAACAGAACAGCTAATAAGCTGTAATAATTATCGGGGATTAAACCCGAGCATAACAACTCAATATCATAGCCAAAGGCTATTATGTCACAGAATGGTATGGAAAGCCATGAAATACAGAATGGCATGAAGTCATATGCAGTACTGCTAACAGAACCCTATTGGCATGCCAACCTATCCAAACCAATCACATTAGGCCTACTAGGGCATTTAACACTTTTTATTTATGTAATTCTTTGAAATTGAATTTTTATTATTACTATTCATTTCATTGGTCAACCAAAATGTTGACTTTTGCATTGGCAATAGGTAAATTAGTTTAAATATTATCAACATACCACATTTTGCATTTTAAACTTGTTGGTATTGGTTGCCAATACCATCTCTAAGCTTAATGTGAATTAGACAGAATTTTCAGTTTTTAAGCTTTGGGTTTACTGTTTTATTAGTTACTGTTGCAGTGCGAATTTGGAAAAATGATAAACATGAAAGTTGTTCCTTATTTTGTCTAGTTAAATTTCCTTTCTTAAATCACTCCATTTGGAGTTTTGTAGCTCAAGTTATGCTCCAAAAACCACAACTGGCCGGATTAAAATTTTTCTGGACTGACCATATCTACAGTGAAGTGAACAGTGACTTCAACTCACTTGTTGAATAGGTTCTGGTCATAATTTGGGTTAGGTTTCTTCATGAAATTTGTTGGTCTATATCTCAGCTTGTTGTGGGTAAAATTTCAGGTCAATTGGACCATTCTACACTGAGTTATGGCCAAATGACCAAACACTGTTCATTTGGTCATTCTGCAGAAACAGACTGCAGGTCACCCGGATTGGGGCAAGCTTTTGGTCCACTTGGTTTGGTCTTATGGGCATGGTTTCTTCACCAAAGTTGTGCCATTATGTGTCTAGTTTCATGTCCAATTGTCCAAACACCAATTGAACCTCTACAATTCAAGTTATGGCTGCCCAAACCTGTTGGACTCATGTCCAATTCTGCAGGTCACCTAGGGCAGCTACACTAAACCTAAATCCCATCACTCAACACACTTCATTTTTGGTTTAAACAGAACTAAATGGTCACTAATTGACCATTAATACCCATTTTCATCATCACATGGTCAAAGTCCCATTTCTCCACCCCAAACCCTAACTCAAACATTACCATTCATGCATTTTCATTGCATTTCTTCAATCCACTTACAAAATGCACATTAAGGGCAGCCATAATAACCTTTTAACTTCATTAAATCATCATAAACAAACCCTAACCATGGCTGCCAAAAATTTAGGGTTTACATACAATTGGTATTCAACAATTTTTCTTTGTAATTTACACTCATTTATACTTACTCAACATAAATTTGAAGAGAAACATAAGTTTAAGTCACTAACCTCTTTTAGCTCAAATCCAAGCCAACCAAAACTTTAATTTTTCTTCAAAATTTTGCTGCCCAAAGCTTCCTCAAGGTGTGGGGTGAATTTTTTGTGAAGACAACTAGGGCTTTTTATGGTGTGGAAGCTAGGGAAAATCAATCTTGAAAAAGCTTGTCCATGGAGGTTAGGGAAGGAATGGTTTACGGCAAGGAAGAAAGAAGAAATGAGAAATCTGGTTTTTCTCTCATTTTTCAGCCCATTTGTCTCTTTTAAATATAGTTATGCCATGTGTCAATATTAGGTTGGGTGAAGGCACACTAATGACATCATGTGATGTCATAAATTCCCATTTAATTCATTTTTTTTCTTTTCTTTTCTACTCATTTTCAATTCAATTTTTAGTAATATTTATTCACATTTTATGTCATAATAATTATTTACTTAACTGGACAAGTCAGCCAAAAATCACCCCTGAAGGCGAAATGACCAAAATGCCCTCCGTTTGGCTTAACGAGCCAAAATTGTCTGTACCGATTGAAAATTTTTTCTAAGTATTTTCTTAGCATTCTAATGCCATAAGAACCTCAATAACCCTTCTCTGGAGTTCCAGAAATTATTTTATAATTTTTCCCCCGGGTCTAGGGCTCCTAGTTGCGAGAATCGCAACTTCTCACTAGGTTACCCATCGCTAGGGCACCGGCTCATTTAACTTGGTTGTATTTTATTTCTAAAATTTTTCCTAAATTTTTCTTATTAATATTTGAGTTAATTATGGTTCCTCACTTTAGTTTAAATATTTTCCGGACGTTCTAGCTATCTGGGCCGACACTGGTCACCGGAACAGTAAACTGTACGGATTAGCTAAAGTGAGGATTTTACAACAAATAATTTTCTGAAGAATTTGAGAAAAATTGAAACAGTATTGAGAATTAAAGAGAGTGTAGAGAATAAATGTATACAAAATTTAAGATTTGTACAAATGAATTATAGGTGGGGTGGGCTATTTATAGAGTTTTTTTTATATAATTTTTAATTTAAACTGCTGGTTTGATTCGATTCATGTTTTTAAAAAAATATAAGCATGAACCAAAATGTAGGAAGGTGGTTTCGGTTTGTTTTAAAGCCAGTTTTGATTTTGACCAATTTCAATCCAGTTTTGACCATGCTGGTTCTGGTTTGCAATCGGACCATGGCCACCCCTACCTTGAGGTATAACAAAATCCACCAATTATTCCCTGTTTTAAGTGTGAGTAATGATTTAGTCCTCAAATCTTACTTCTATTAATAAATTAGTCCATCTGTTAAAATCAGATCTAATTTGTGTTAATCACTTATAAAATGTCAAGATTACCCATGTGATAAAGAAAATAAATAAATAAAAGAGTCCCATCATGTCTTCTCTTCTAGCATTTCTTCAACATGATTTCCACTGGCAACATCAACTCACCCTAACTTTGAGCCTTCGATTTCCAAGTGTGAGCTCTATATCATCCAATCCTACCACATGAATCTGTTCTCCTTCCCACGGCTTCACCTGTCCACTCCAAACTCAAACTCCATACTCCTCCCATTTTCTTTGATCACGTTGCTAGAAAAAAATGCTCAACCACATAGGGATTGAAGAAAGTTAAGCGATATGGACTCACTAGAAGTGCACAAGTCATTTAAGTAATAATATAGAAAATAAATATCATTCCCTCGAAAATTGTGTTATATATTGAATTTTTCATGTAAAATAAAGTATATTAAAATTGTAATATAATCAAACAAATAAAAGAATTTGAGAATTTGAAATTTAAAATATGAAAATGCAAAGCTCAATGCAATAAATGCCTAATTTAATAATTGACTAAATAAAGAAAATAAGATTTACTGAATAAAATTTGGCAAAATGAAGTTAACTAAGCACTTTAGATATAAATTCCAAACAACTATTGTAAAAAGACGATTTTAGAGTTAGAGATTCATATTCAAATCAATTTGAAATTTTCCATAGCTAGCTCGATTCATAAAATTTATGAATTTAAAGGAGATTAATTCTAAAATCCTTTGAAATCTCTTTTGAGTGAAACAAACAGTGTTTTAGTTAATCAAATCCTACTTTTACAATGTTTAAAATTGACTAAAACCCATTAAAATCTTTAATGAATCTATAAAACCCTCTTAATCCTTAGTTTATTTCTAGATCTAAGTTAATTAAGTCCAGTTTTCTGATTATCTATCATTTGATTTCCTCCTTTCGGTCCTTCAACCAAGGATTAAAAATATAATTTAATGGGATCCTACACTAAGTATGTCATAAAGCACATAAGAAATGGATTAAACTTCATAAAAATCATAAAATCTAGACTAATCTAGTTCAAATCCACAACATAACTCAAATATTACATCCCAACTCTAGAATCTTAAGAAACTATTCATAATCCATATTTAATATAAGAGATTCTAAGCAAAAGAAGAAATAAATCATGAAAAAAAACTAAAACTGAAGAAACCAGATGTTTGATGCGAAGAAATGATGAAGCAGAAGAAGAAGCCAAGGTTTCCAGACAAAAATAGTGTGTTGCTTCTCTTTCTCTCTCTTCTTTCTCCAGATATTTCTTCTTATAGCAAAAATGATGTATGGAGGCTTTATACCCCTTGGCAAAATCCTAAAATAGGCTAAAAATAGTCTAGAATGAAGTCATTGCAAGTGTGTAATGATTTGCCACATCAACTGAATTGCATGAAGATGCATAACTGGGTAAGTGTTTATGCAGGATCTTGTACAAAATTAGGCCTGAGAAGGATGGTTGAAGATGGACTTGCTTGGACATGTAGGACCATGTGCACATTTCAGAAAGCTTGAGAAATTTTTTGCATAATTGCATAAGTAGTTGCATGGCCATGCAAGAGGCTATGCAACTTTTGGCAACTCTTGACAATCTTTCGATTTTTTGTATTAACGGTTGCACAAGCTATGCAAAAGGTTGTATAAGTTTTGATAACTCTGAAATTGCTCTTTGAATTTGTGCATAAGTATTTGCATAGGCTATGGAGGATCCTGTGCACATTTCAGTAGAGTTGTAGCTGTTTCCTGAATTCTTGCATAAGCAGTTGCATGGAGCCATGCAAGAGGTTGTGCAACTTTCAGTAAGATTTAGCAACTTCTCTATTTTTCTATTTGTAAGTTGCACAGGTTGTGCAGCTCCTTGTGCAACTTACGGTAACCTTTAAATTCAATAATTTTTACACTTTATTTTTGGCATCTTTAAGCTTGAAATTCATTCTTCAAATATGCAATTAACTCCTAAATCTTCAAAAACATCATTTAGCCTACAAAACAAGAACAAACTCATAAATTAAGCTAGAATTAACCAATATGAAAAACTAATTGAATAACCAATAAAATTAACTAAAACTAATCAATAAAAAGGGTAAAATGACTATGAAATCTAACCTAAATAACTATATGATATGCAATTATCAAATACCCTCTAACTCGAATCTTTGCTTATCCTCAAGCAAACTTAGAAACACAATGCAATTGTGGGGTGCCTTGTTCAAATATTCATGAAAATCACTTATTAGAGAAATCAAGCCCACCTCTAACTCATACCAACAAACCATATGCCCATCTTTCAAGATGCAAGGAAACTAATGCTTTCACCACTTAGCCTCAAGTCAATTAATTATCCAAAAAATCTCAAACCAATCAATCACAAGAGAAATTCATGCTCAAATAGAACTCTAGAACAATCAATAGTCAAAGTGCCTCCATGTAGATTGATGGAATTTGATGAATGGAGGAATGAATTCCAAATCCCATAAGCAAACTTCCTATCCCTACGTTCACTAATGTAGCAAGTGCAATCAAGAAATCAAAAGGACTTTTAGGGTTGTAGGGTTCAAAATAAGGCTAGCAAGAAAAATGGCAAAAGAGATTCAAAACATGAGAATAATTTCAACCTTGAAGACATAAGGTATACTTATTTTCTTTTCTTTCTTCTTTTTTTTTTAAATTTTTTTCATTAAATCACAAAAAGGGAGAGAAATACACATTGAAAACATTCAAGTGCTAGCATATATTATAAAATACACAAAATGAAGGGACTATTTTGATACTATATGTTTGTATCTTCCATTTCCTTTCATGATTATCTCTAAAAATATCAACCCCAAACTCATTTTCTTTAATTATTGAGTGGATTTCTTTCAATTAAAATACCAATAATGAAAGACATTATACCAGCACTTTTACATAATATATAAGCATTTCTTCTCCTCTTTTATTTTATTTTAATTTTTTCTCTCCTTCTTTTTTATTTTTTTTATTTTTTTTATAATAGTATACCAATTACCATCAATAATTATTCTCATAAAAGGGTAGGAGTGTTTGTTCCATTGGGATCAAACTTCCTGTATAAAGTTTATTTTTAATAATTATAATATGATAGAAATTAGATTTAATTTTAATAATTTTATTGAATACGTCAAAAATTATAATATAATAGGAATTGTACATAATATATAAGAATATTTTCATATAGAAATTTGTTACCTTATTAGTTAGTTATATTCAAATAGAATTATGTATTAGATCTTTATTCAAATAAGAAAAAAAATAATTTTGCAATGTAAATTATAAAAGGAATGAAATTAAATTTATTTTTAGTAATTTAATCAAGTACGTAAGAATTATAACTTAAAGGAATTATACAAAATTTATAAGAATATTTTTTACAGAGAAATTTGTTACCTTGATAGTATAGTTATATTCAAATAGGATTATATATTGTAATAAATAAAGTTTTATTCATATTTATATATGAATAAATTAGTTTTTCAATGTGGATTATAACAGGATTATAATTAAATTTATTTTTAATAATTTTATTAAATATGTGAAAATTATAATATAATAAAATTATACAAAATATACAAAAATATTTTTTATATAGAAATTCATCACCTTATTAGTATAGTTATATTCAAATAGGATTATATATAGAATTAAATTAACTTGCAATGTAAATTACAATAGGATTGAAATTAAATTAATTTTTAATAATTTTATTGAATACATAAAAATTATCATACAATAGGAATCATATATAAGGATTTTTTTTTATAGAAATTCGTTACATTATTAGTATAGTTATATTGAAATTGGATTATGTATAGAAATAAATAAAGTTTTGCTGATATTCAAATAGAAATAAATTAATTTTTCAATGTGAATTATAATAAGATTGAAATTAAATTCTTTTTAATAATTTTATTAAATATATAAAAATTAAATATAATAGGAATTATACAAATTAGACATGGATATTTTTTAATACATATTCATTACCTTATTAGTATAATCATATTCAAAGAGGATTATGTATATAAATAAATAAAGTTTTTTTCATAATCAAATAGGAATAAATTAATTTTTCAATGTGAATTATAATAAAATTGAGAATAAATTTATTTTTATTAATTTTATTAAATATGTAAAATTTATAATATAATAAGAATTATATAAAATATGTAAAGATATTTTTTCATAGAAATTTGTTGTCTTATTAGTATAATATTATTCAAATAGAATTATCGATTGAAATAAAGAAAGTTTTACTCATATTCAAATGAGAGTATATTAATTTGTACTGTAAATTATAATAAAATTGAAATTTAATTTGTTTTTAATAATTTGACTCATATAAATAAAGTTTTACTCATATTCCTGACTCAAAGCTATTCACGATTGATATTTTCTTTTTTCTCCACTATTTTTGCATTTTTTATTTTGATTGTGGTTTGCTAAACATGGGGCAGCCTGGAATAACTCTCAGTATCGTGTTTCTAACTGTATTTTTATTCTCTCTCTGATTACTACAGTTTGATAGTGGCTTGCATCATAAGTTGAATCCATTTGGACTAACCTTGCTCATTGATTGGATTTGTCCCTAGTTTGGTTTCTTAGAAAACACTTAATATTTGTGAATATTATTATCAGTTCTCTGACTTGAAATATTTACTTTGCATGCAATTGCAGTTATATTTCAAATCCAAGCCTCCAGAGGCAAAAAAATCCTCAATCTGTCCCAGCCGCAAATGGCACAACAGCTCCCGATGCCCTGCCAAGGTCTTTGTCACCACCTCCATCAACAGGACTATCACTAGGATCTAGACCACCTCCACCACCAATACTTGGATCATTACCCTTTCCTCAGCCTCCCATGACAAATGGTCCTAGGCCTATGCCTCTTGGTGGAACCCCACCTGCCCCACCACCTCCCCCTGGTGGCAGTGGAACAATGGCAAATTTCACTCATAGTGCTCAGGAGGGCAAGCCTCCAACGCCTCCACCAAGTTTTTCTAGCCAACAGATGTAGTAATAGGTCACATGGCCTTTCGAGTTTTTGCAAAGAGTGTTGTTCCAGTGTCTTGAGAGGCTTCTGCAGAGTTGATGGATTTCGTTGAACCTGAATATATTACTTATCTATTAGATTTTTAGATAGCTGAACCTGAATGCATTACTCATCCATTAGATTGAATGTATTAATCTATGATTTATATATTCTTCTTTGATCTCACATTATCTTTTTATTAAAATATTTTGTATATCTAACTTGTATACATAATATTTTCTTAAAATTGTTTTTAGTCCGTTTCGAATTTTAAATTTTTAATATTCATTAATTGTTATTTAACTATGTCATCCTTTTTGTTCTTTTAAAACTAAATTCAACTTGAGAAATAAAATTAAAAAAATTCTTAAAATTATGATATGATCTGAAAAATTCAAAAAGATCTAATAAATTGCTAATGGTTAAAATTATGAGTTGAAAGTTTAATTAAAATAAGATAAATTGTGTCACACCTTACCCCTCTATAAGGCATAATATGATCCCGTAGTATACCTAATGAATTACCGAACTTCACCTACCGATAACCCATTAAATACACTACAAGGAATTTTAAAATAATTTTCTTACTTTTTGAAGGTGGTGAGCATTTCTAGTAGGTATTAAAAATATTTAGTTGAAGTTTGAAAGTTATGTAAAATTTTTGTCCATTTTTATTTTTTCACAAATTTTGAAAAAATTTTGGCAGAGTACCGGCTGTAATTGAGAAAAACAAAAAATTTTCACTTGTAGAAAACACTTCCAATTTATGCACTTCACTAAAATCAACCACCATCATAGCTCAATTCATCACAAATTTTCCCAAACTCCATAATTCAAGTCAATTTTCAACTCAAATATCTTTAAAAATAATGCTAAATAATTTCATTCACATTCCATTAAAGAAAAATTAATTTACATTCATCAGTATAAATTTACAGCAGAAAATCCAAAAATAATATTATTACAATTTCTGTACAAACTGCTCAAGACCAATTTACAATGTACATACAGTCATTTACATCAAAATAAAGATATATAATAAGGGTATAATGTAATACACGACAAAAGATTCTCAGCAACTCACTCGGCTGCTTTACTAGTCTTCTACCTGCGACAACAATAAAAAGCCATCGCTGAGTGCAATGACTTGGTGGTGCACAACATACTAAAAATACTAATTTAAGTATAAATTAAATCACACTTATCCAAATATGGTATTGAAAATGGTACACAGATGCAAAACACAATTTAAAATTTTAGTCAAATAATTTTTCACTTCAGAAGTCACAAAACAAATTTTATAAAAACACACAGTCATATGATGCCATTAATATATTGTTCATCTCAATAGCCAGAGGCTTATGAGGCATACCAAGGCTAGCTAGCTCAAACTATGGGTACCCATTCAAATTTCTTCCTCTACTAGCACACACCTCAACACTTCAGCTAGAGAGAGAATTCAAAACTATTTTCTCCCACTAGTCATGCTAGTGATACATTCAGATATATGGTCATGACATTGTAGTTTCAAAACTATCTTAATAATTTTCTAAACATTTATTTGCAATTCATCACATACCACTAAATTTTCCAACAATTTAGGTCAAAAGCATATTGTTCCATTAAATCACAATTTTCAATACAATTAAGTCACAATTTATTCATTTAAACAATTTGGCAAAGAAAATTTACAGAAAAATTCTATGTTATACGCAAACCTCGTGCGAGTTGCCTCTAGGCCTTGACTCGGTGATTCAGGTTCTTTTCCCGTATTCTTTTCAACTGAAACACATAATTTGCAGTGTTTCAGTATCACAACTTATAATAAATCCAATAATAAATAAATTCATGTCTACTTAATTCTAATCTTAATATGCTTAAAATCATGTTCTTAAAAATTTGCATTTCGGGGTTACTATTCATGGTACTATTCAAGTTAAAATGTTGACTTTCTCATGCTTAATAGGTATGTGAATTCCAATCACACTTACATACCACATTTTTGGGTACCTAATTTGTTGGTTTAGGTTGCCATTTCAATTTTTAGGTCTCCTAATGACAATTTCAAAATTTCAGTTTTTGTGCCCTGTTTTGCACTGCTCCATTGGATTGGTTACTGTGAGAATTTGGCTAAGTGTCCTTCATCAAAGTTGTTCCTTATTGTCTTATCTTTAATTTTCTTTTTGAATCACTCCATTTGGAGTTTTTTAGCCCATGATATGGCCATTTGAATCAGGCTGGCTGGATTGATGTTACCCAGAATTTCTGGGCACCTAATTGATTCTGGCAGTTTTGGACCACTAACTTTGGGTGACAATTTCACTTGGTTATGGTAGAATTTGGGTTGGTGTTCTTCATGAAAGTTGTACTGCTATGTCATAACTTTCCAATGCCAGAAAAACCAGGTCATTTGGACCTGTCTATCCCAAGTTATGGCCAAATGAACAGATAATGCACATTACTCGGATTTGACCTATTTGTTCACTATGTTAATGTCATTTTCTGGGCATGGTTTCTAAATAAAAAATGTGCCATTATGTATCTATTTTCATTCCCAATTGGCCTCACACCAATTGGGTTGGTATAATTTCAGTTTTGGTCTATCAAAGGGACCTAGGTCAAACTGCCAGATTGGGACCCCTAAGCAATCCAAATTGCTTTTCAATTCTACCAATTCCAACACATCACAAATGGTCCTAATTGACCATTTCTAACCTCAATTAAGATTATTTGCATCAATTGACCATTTCTCCAAATTTTCCCTCAAATTTCAAGGTTCAAGAACCCTAATTCCTCAATTGTGTAATCTAATGAAATTAAAGTGCATAGATATTGTTTACATGCTTAATTCAACTAAATTAACACTTTAATTCCATCAAATTCATGCAATTCCATTTCCCCCTATTGCTGGCTGAATTTTCTATTTAGTCCCCCATAATGGTTTTTGTTTGAATTTAAGTTAAATTCTAAGTTAACTGAACTAAAAACATAGAAATTAAACAATAAAATTCAAGTTTACTTACTAACCTCAACTTTGATTTCTAATTCTCCAAATCTTCACTTTTCTTCCATACTTTGTTTCTTCAATCTCCTTTTCTAGTGGAATTAGCAAGGTTTATGAGGAATTTTTGAGGAAATTAGGGTTAAATGTATGGATTAAAAGCTTGAGACCAAGCTTTAATGGAGTATTTTAATGGAGGTTTTAAAGAGAGAGGGAGGAGAGTGGAGACGGCAAGGGTTGTGGGAAGAAGATAACAAATTTGTTTTTTTTTTTCAATTTTTGGTTTTTATGTCTTAAATTGACTTGGTCAAATTTTATTTAAGTAAAATCTAATTATGACATCATGTGTGAGGTCATGTGAGTGATGTCATTTTCATTTTTCTTTTCTTTTTCTTTTTCCTTTATTTTTCTATTCTTCTTTAAATAAATTTTATATTTCAAAATTTTTGTTTCTCCAATTTTATTGGACAGTTAGGTCAGGAGTCACCTCTAGGGGTGAGTTGACCAATTTGCCCCTCGCCAGTTTGATTCGATTTGCACATAATCCAGTGTTTCTTTTGGAAGCTTGACCTAATTATTTGACCTACTTATCAACCATTTTCTGTGATTTTCTCTTTTCTACTAGGTTTGCAATAGTTCTTAGGAGCGCGGCGTCACAATTTTTGGTTCAAAATTATGGTTAGGACTGACCACGCAGTCACTTCCCGGTAAGGTCACCCATCACTGTGACCCTCGGCTCATTTAACCTTTTATGTTCTGTTTTTCTTATTTATACTTAACTATCTGGTAATTACTAATTATTTGCATTCAGGGCTTATCTAGGTGTCTTAGATGTGGTTCTAATCCCCTTAATTATCCAGACCGACACCGGTCACCGAAACAGTAAAATATACCAGGCTATGCATATAGGGGTGTTACAATTCTCCCCCCCTTAAAATAAATTTTGTCTCGAAATTTTACCTAGTATCAGTCTCTAAACAGCTGTGGGTGCTATCTCCTCATGTCCTCCTCTCATTCCCAAGTAGCTTCTTAGCCCGAATGATGGTTCCACAACACTTTAACCAACGGTATTTGCTTATTCCATAGCTGCTTCACCTGAATCTCTATGGGTTCTTCCTCATATGTGAGGTTTGGATTCACTTCAATCTCTTCTACTAGTAGTACATGAGATGGGTCGGATCTATACCTCCTCAACATAGACACATGAAAGACGTTATGTATCTTCTCTAACTCTGGAGGTAATGCTAAACGATATGCTAAAGGACCCACTCTTTCCAGAACCTCATATGGCCTAATGAAACGAGGACTCAATTTTTCCTTTCTGCCAAATCTCATAATTTTCTTCCAAGGGGAAACCCTAAGGAATACTTTATCACCCACTGCATATTCAATATCTGTGACACCCCTTACTCGTCTACAGTGTAGCCGAGCAAGATATGCCACACAGTGTACCAGAACACCATATTTTATTTCAATTATTTTTTCATCCTCCCTTATTTATTTTTTTCATCGTTATGAAGTACAATTGGTGAAGTATAATTTATTTAAGTCATTTATGGAAAACATCAATTTATTTGAGGTTCCGTAATTTTTATAGAAAATCCGGCAGAGTACCGGCTAAAAATGGAGAAAACAGTTCTTTAGAACCTGTGAAAACACTTCCAAAATTTTCAATCAATCAATCCCAAACTCCATTTCATCAACAAAATCTCAATATTTTTTAACAACATTTCCATTTCATAGTCATTCATTTCATATGATATTTATGTAAAAGTCATCAATAAATATTCACTTTTTCATTCAGAAGCACAATTTCCACTATTTACATCAATACCAAAATACATTACATAATGTAACACCCTCACTGTAACAATTCTGCACATTCTACTGTTCCGGTGACAGGTGTCGATCCGGACAGCTAGAACGTCTGGAAAAAATATTTAAACTAAAGTGAGGAACCAGAATTAACTCAAATATTAATAAGAAAAATTTAGAAAAAAGTTTAGAAATAAAATACAACCAAGTTAAATGAGCCGGTGCCCTAGCGATGGGTAACCCAGTGAGAAGTTGCGGTTCTCGCAACTAGGAGCCCTAGACCCGGGAGAAAATTTATCAAATAATTTTTGAGACTCCAGAGAAGAGTCATTGAGGTTTCTATGAAATTAGAATGCCAAGAAAAGGTTTAGAAAAAATTTTCAATCGGTACAGACAATTTTAGTCTGTTAAGCCAAACGGAGGGCATTTTGGTCATTTCGCCTTCAGAGACGATTTTTGACCGACTTGTCCAGTTAAGTAAATAATTATTATGATATAAAATATGAATAAATATTGTTAAAAATTAAATTGAAAATGAGTAGAAAAGAAAAGAAAAGAAAAATAAAAGAAATTGGGAATTATGACATCACATGATGTCATTAACATGCCCCCACCCAATCACAACTTGACAAACTAATTAAAAGAGATAAAAACTAACTAAACATAGACAAAATGAAAGACCAATCTGCACTCCCATCTTCATCCTTTAGGCAGCCAAAACATAGAGAGAGAGAGGAGAGGGTTTCCACCATAGTTCAAGCTTCCAAGCTTGGAAACCTTACTTATCTTGCACCAAAAATAAGCAATTCCTTCAATAAAAATTACCCCCACACCTTGTAGGAGTGTTTGGCAGCCAAGAAAAGCCAAGAAAGTGACGGAATTGCTTGGGAAAATTCTACTAAAAAAAAGGTTAGTGCTAACTCTTACATTTTTCCTTTTTATTCCATGTTAGGAAGTTCAAGTGAGTGAGAAATTGTTAAGAAATTGAATAAAACACTTATTTAGGAGTATGTATGAATTGTGGTAACCAAGAGAGGGTTAGGGTTTTGATGGTTTAATTTCAATTAAGTTTGTATATTAATGTCAATTAATGTATACATAAGAATTGGAGTTGAATGGAGTTGAATCTTTTTGAGTTTGTATGAGAATGAGATTTGATCAATTAGGGTTAGTATGAAAATTGGAGATATTGTGTTTGAATGGTTAATTGGAGTTCTAATGGTCAATTAGTGACCATTTGATGAAGTTTGACCCTAAATTGAAAGTAATTGTGGCCTTGAAATTGAAAGTGCTATGCTGCCCCCATTGTGCCAGAATGGGCAAAATGACTAAATGAACAGTGTTTAGTCATTTAGTCATAACTCAGTGTAGAAAGGTCCAATTAACCTGAAATTTTACCAGCAGAAAGGTGAGACATAGACCTACAACTTTCATGAAAAATACAAATCCAAATTCTGATCATAACCTAGTCAAATTGCCAACCAAACTTAGGTCACCAAATCTTGCAGAACCAAATTGCCCAGAAAATCTGGGTACAGGTCACTCCGGCCACTTATGGTAAAATGATCATAACTTGAGCTACAAAACTCCAAATGGAGTGATTCAAAAAGGGAATTAAAGAAGATACAATAAGGAACAACTTTGATGAAGAAACGTTAGCCCAGTTTCGACTCTAAAATTGTCCAATGGAATAGTAAACTTAGGTAATAAAAACTGAAAATTTAGAAATGCATCTAGGGGACTTTAAATTGCAATTAGCAATTAATACTAGCAAATGTAAAACTCAAAATGTGGGATCTTGGTGTAATTAGAATTAACATATCCATTAAGTATGAAAAAGTCAATATTTTGGTTGACTAGTAAGGTGAATAGTAATCAAAATGATTAGCAAATTAAGATGAAGACCTAGAACCAATTCTAAGCATAAAAAGCTTAGAATTGTATGACAAATGTGGATTATGCATCTTAGTCAAAATTGTTAAAAGGAAATTAAGACCATAAATTTAAAATCCATGAAATGTTCATGGATTACTTGAAACATGAAAAATAAGTCACCTAATTGATGTAAATAGATAGTTAGGGCTTATATGCCCATCACAAATGGAATTCATAAAATATTAGTAATTCAACTTGAAATATAAAATTTGTAATTACATAAGTAGATTTTTGAATGTATAAATGAGAAAGGAAAAATGTTTTGAATACAATGGTACATGTGAACCATTATTTAGAATTGTGATCGTATAAATGATCAAATAAATGTATGAATTATAATTGAAATTTATCATGAAATAATGAAGTCATAAAACTCATTATATTAATATTTAATGATATTATGTGCCCTTGTATTGCCTAGACACGTGTGTCAGATTGGATAGATTGGCATGCTAATAGGGTATTGTTTTAGCAGTACTGTGAAAAGGCTTTATGCCTGTATTCATGGCTTTGTGCCCGTATTCATGGCTTTATGCCCGCATTCATGGCTTTATGCCAACATTCATGGCTTTTATGCCCGATTATGTGTTTCATGGCTTTTTAGCCATACTGACTGCATACGTGGTTGACGTTTCGCGTCCCATGGTATGACGGCCTGAGGCACCGCGGTGTCCAGTGCCAACGACCCATTATCCAGTTTAGTCAGCCTGTTATAGGTTACTTGGGCAGTGAAATTTATTGAAATAAGTTAAGAATATTAGTAATTAAAAAAATTAGAAATTAAATAAATGAGTAAGATGACCTAAAATAAATTAGAATAGTTATTTATTAGGAAGAATCGAAATGAACTGTACCGATATCAAAATTTACTTATTATGAAATAATCTAAGAAAACCTAGAAACTATTGAGAAAATGTTAAAAGATTAGCAAAGAAAATTATAACATACATAAATATTGCAAATGTGACTTACATGATAATATAAGCATAAATTTATCATTTTTAGATCATTTTTCTTTGTACATTATTATTGTACATTGGCGAAATAAACACTTCCAAAGAAGACTAAATCAGGATAAAATATATTAAATTTTAGAAACCGCATGTGAAGTATAAATAAATCTTAATTATCCGAATTTTGTTTCTATCTTTATTTGTATATTATTTCCTTGTTATATTATTGCACCACTAAGCAGCAATGCTTAGCGCGATGGAATTGTTTCCTCACGTAGGTATTGAAGGTAAAGCCCAGATAAAAATATTAAACAGAGATTTTGGAGTTCTGATCTGCAGAAGTGTCTGAAGTATTCAAGGTTGTCACCTCCTCAGCAATGCATGTAGATAGGACTCAAATTAAGCATATCATGTATTTTGTGTATGTTATTTATTTCTTATATTGTAATGTAAATTAACAAATTGTAATTAATTTGTATATCATGTAAATTAAGGATTTATTTAATTATTGCAAATGATGTAAATTAATGCAAATTTGAGAATTTTACTATAAGAATGGAGCATGAATGAATTTGTACAAATGAGTATAGATTTGAATTACATAATGATTTTTCAAATGATGATATGAGTATGGAAATGATTATGAAGTTGAAATGTATGGATGAGATTTGAAATATGAGAAAATTATGAGAATGATTGATGAGATAATTATGATTAGCATGTATGAGATTTTTATTTTAAAATATTGTTGAATTTCAAACAGGTGAATATTGAAATACACCAAACGATAATAAAATAGGGGAAACTCCAGTGGTTTCTCCGTCGAAAAATAATTGATATTAAATTAAACGAATTCAAAATTATTAAAAAAATAAAGTAAGATAAGTTAGGGTGCTTCGGCACCGATTGTAGCACACCTTGCTCGGCTACACTGTAGTCGGGTGAGGGGTGTTACACATAAGTCTTAATTACACATGAGAAAATAAAAGTTAATTACAAAATACCCAAAATGAAACCTAGTGTTCTACCAATGCACTGATGTCGGTGAGGTGACACGGACACTATGCAGAGTTGCAGAAGGTCTCACCCAGTCTGTGGTTTACTGGGCTCTCTGTCGGTCTCTCCAAAACCTATGCGTGGCAAAAAGCAACGCGCTAAGCAATAATGCTTAGTGGTACCAATAATAAAATAAAAAGAAATAACAGAAAATAAATATGCAGTGCATGTTTTGATGTCTTATGCAGACAATTTTTCGATTATTATTGGTAATCTTATTTATTATGTACTTGTTATATTCATAATTTCATTAAATTTATCCACTATCATTTTTGGTTGCCCAAGTAACCTATCCTGGATGATTGGACTGGATAAATGGGTAAACTGGCACTGGGTATCAAGTACCTCAGGCCGTCACACCATCAGTCACATATGTATCTCCCGGTGTGCAACAAAACAATTAATAAGCTGTAATAACATTAGGCACAAGGCCAAGTATCATCACAATGTCAGAATGGCTAAAAGCCATAAAATCACAGAATGGCATAATGCCATGTGCAGTACTGCTAACTGAACCCTATTGGCATGCCAACCTATCCAAACCAATCTTGCTAGGTGTACTAGAGTATGTTACACTTTTAAACTTTACAATTCTTAAAATTTAAGTTTAGGTATTACTATTCATTTCATTAGTCAACTAAAATGTTGACTTTTGCATAGACAATAGGTACATTAGTTCTAATACTCCCAACATACCACATTTTGCATTCTAAAGTTGTTGGTATTGGTTGCTAATACCATTTCTAAGCTTGGTGTTAGTTATTCAAAATTTTCAGATTTTAAGCATTGTGTTTACTGTTCCATTGGTCATCTGTACAGTAGGAATTTGGCAAAATTGACTTCAAGAAAGTTGTTCCTTATTATGTCTAGTTACATTTCCTTTTTTGAATTACTCCATTTAAAGTTTTGTATCTCAAGTTATGGCCTAAACACCATAACTGGCTGGATTGGATAGAATCCAAAATTCTGGGCAAAACTGGTTCTACCAGATTTGGTAACCTAAGTTTGGTTGGCAATTGGACTAGGTTATGATCAGAATTTGGATTTGTGTTCTTCATGAAAGTTGTAGGTCTATGTCTCATCTTTCTGCTGGTAAAATTTTAGGTCAATTGAACCTTTCTACACTGAGTTATGACCAAATGAATAGACACTATTTATTTGATCATTTTGCTCAGGCAGAATGCAAGTCACCTGGATTAGGGCAATTTTTAGGCTAACTTGGTTTGGTTTTCTGGGCAGGGTTTCTTCACCAAAGTGGTGCCATTATGTGTCTAGTTTCATGTCCAAATAGCCTTGCACCAATTGAACCTCTACAACTCCATTTATAATTGCCCAAACCTGCTGGACTCATGCTCAGTCCTGTAGGTCAGCCAAGGCAGCTCACCCACACTCAAATGCCAAGCCTCAACTCACTTCATTTCCTCATCATAGACATTTAAATGGTCACTAATTGACCATTACGAGATTAATGAACCATCACATAAGCAAACCCTAATGTTGTTCAAGTGTCCACATTTTCAAGGTTCATTTATGCATCACACTTGCATTTCACTTACTCTTACATGTTCAATCACTCATCTCATGCTATGGGTAGCTCATAAACACTTTATTTCAAGTAAATTCATCAAACCCTAACCATCCCTAAGCTGCCCAAATTGTAGGGATGAATATACATAATTTTTATTTTTTTTTTCTTACACTTTTCCACTTATCTCATGCCAATAAACAAGAATTAAGTAAAAGAGATAGGAGAATGGACACTAACCTCTTTGAGCAGAAATTCTAGGTAACAAAACTTCAATCCTTTCTCTTCTTTTTGCTACAACTAGCTTCTCTAAGATGTGGGAATGATTTTTAGTGAAGTGAGTTTAGGGTTTTGTGGGGAGGAAGCTTAGGAAAATCAAGCTTTAAAAGAGAAAATGGAGAGAGAGCTTCTTGGCTATGGTGGACGGGAAATAAGAAGAAGAGTGAAGTTTTTTCATTTCAATTTTCTGCCCATTTAACTCATTTTAAGTGGTTTATGGACATGTCTCACAATGTGATTGGGTGAGAGTGCTTAGTGATATAAGCATGAGGTCAAAATTACAATTTTAATTTATTTTCTTTTCTTTTCTTTGCTACTCATTTTCAATTTAATTTTTAGCAATATTTATTCACATTTTGTGTCATAATAATTATTTACTTAACTGGACAAGTCGGCCAAAAATCACCTCTGAAGGTGAAATGACCAAAATGCCCTCCGTTTGGCTTAACAGACCAAAATTGTCTGTACCGATTGAAAAATTTTTTAAACATTTTCTTGACATTCTAATGCCTTAGGAACCTCAATGACCCTTCTCTGGAGTCCCAAAAATTATTTTATGAATTTTTCTCTGGGTCTAGGGCTCCTCATTACGAGAACCGCAACTTTCCACTGGGTTACCCATCACTAGGACACCGGCTCATTTAACTTGGTTGTATTTTATTTCTAAAATTTTCCCTAAATTTTTCTTATTAATATTTGAGTTAATTATGGTTCCTCACTTTAGTTTAAGTATTTTTCTAGACGTTCTAGCTGTTCGGATAGACACCGGTCACCGGAACAGTAGAATGTACGGAATTGCTATAGGGAGGGTGTTACAACTCTTCCCCTCTAATTTAAATTTCGTCCTCGAAATTTACCTGATGCAAACAGTTGAGGGAACTGTTGCCTTATCATCTCTTCACCTTCCCAAGTTGCCTCCTCGGTGTTGTGGTGCCTCCAAAGCACCTTCACCAATGAAATCTGCTTATTCCTCAACTCTTTCACTTCCCGAGCCAGGATCCTTATGGGTTCTTCTTCATATGTCAAATTCGGTTGTACTTCAATTTCTTCCATGGAGATGACATGTGAAGGATCTGAGCGGTATCTTCTTAGCATAGATACGTGGAACACATTGTGGATCTTTTCTAGCTCTGGTGGTAAAGCTAGCTTGTAAGCCACTAGATCCACACATTTAATAACTTCATATGGGCCAATGAACCTAGGGCTTAACTTAGCTTTTCTTCTAAATCTCAGTACCTTTTTTCACGGTGACACCTTGAGGAACACTTTATCGCTAACTGCGTATTCTATTTCTTTTCTCTTCAGGTCGGCATAGGATTTTTGTCTATCTGAGGCAACCTTCAGATTAGCTTTGATTAGCATTACCTTCTCCTCAGTTTGTTTCACCAGCTCTGGCCCTACCAGTTTATCTTCGCCAAATTCAGTCCAGCACACTGGAGTTCAACATTTCCTCCCATACAGTGCTACATAAGAGGCCATTTGAATGCTAGCTTGGTAGCTATTATTGTATGCAAATTCTGCCAGTGGGAGGTATCTATCCCAACTTCTCTCAAACTCAATGACACAACTCCTCAACATATCCTCAAGGACCTGACATATATTTCATGTTATTATTATCATTTTAGTTTAATATTTGTATTAGTTCAATTGGTTTCAATTGTTTACCTGAATTACTCTTTCTGATTGCCTATCCATTTGAGGATGGAAAACTGAGCTGAAGTGGAGTTGTGTACCTAAGGATTCATGCAACTTCTTCTAAAATCTCGATGTAAACCTTGGGTTTTGATAAGATAAGATGGAAAGTGGAATTCCATGCAGTCTTACTATCTTACTGATATACAATTCTGTTAACATTTCCAGTGAGTAGTCAGTCCTAATTGGCAGAAAGTGCGCTGACTTCGTCAATCTATCAACTATCACCTATACTGGATCATGCTTCTTTTGGGTGAGAGGTAGACCACTTACAAAATCCATGGTGACCCGATCCCATTTCCATTCAGGTATGCGTATAGGCTGTAGCAAACCTGATGGAACTTTATGTTCTGCCTTGACTTGCTGACATGTCAAGCATTTAGTCACATAGTCAGCTATGTCCTTCTTCATACCAGGCCACCAATACTGAAGCTTCAAATCATGATACATTTTTGTACTTCCTGGATGCATAGCATAAACACTGGTATGTGCCTCTTTCAGAATATTGGCTTTCAATTCCCCATCATCTGGTACACATACTCTTCCTTTGTAGTACAGACACCCATCTGCTTTCACCTCATAGTCAGTTGCTTTCCCTTCTGAGATTTTACTCACAATAGCCTTTAGCTTCTCATCTGCTTTCTGCCCATCTAAAATCTGCTGTAGTAGGTTTGGCCTCACTTGCAACTCAGCCAAAATAGCTCCATCTCGAGCCAAGGATAGACGGGCATTCAATAATCTCAAAGCTGTGATGGATTTTCTGCTCAAAGCATTAGCAACTACATTTGCCTTCCCAGGATGGTAGTCAATCACACAATCATAGTCCTTTAGGAACTTAATCCATCACTTCTATCTAAGGTTGAGCTCCTTCTGGGTTGGCAAGTATTTCAGACTTTTGTGGTCTGTGTAAATG
The DNA here is from genome assembly GCF_030052815.1 of Hevea brasiliensis. Classification (NCBI taxonomy): domain Eukaryota; kingdom Viridiplantae; phylum Streptophyta; class Magnoliopsida; order Malpighiales; family Euphorbiaceae; genus Hevea; species Hevea brasiliensis. Next base: position 2,554,570 of record NW_026614585.1, read on the forward strand.
TAACACTTTTCACCATACAAGTAGTGCCTCCATATCTTTAGTGCGAAGATAATTGCTGCAAGTTCTAGATCATGGGTAGCGTAATTCTGTTCATGTGGCCGTAGTTGCCTGGAAGCATAGGCGACCACCTTCCCCTTTTGCATCAATACACACCCTAACCCATTATGAGAGGCATCACTGTAGACCACAAAGTCCTTTCCCGACACTGGCTGTGTTAACACTGGTGCCTCTATCAACATAGCCTTCAACTTCTCAAAACTGGTCTGACACTTGTCATTCCAGTCAAATATGACATTCTTGTGTAACAATTTGGTCATTGGAGCCGCTATTAAGGAAAATCCCTTCACAAATCTTCTGTAATAGCCAGCTAGCCTTAAGAAACTTCTGACCTCAGTTGTATTTCTGGGAGGCTTCCATTCCATCACTACTTCTATTTTCTTGGGATCCACCCTAATCTCATTAGCTGACACTATGTGTCTAAGGAATGCAATCTCATTTAACCAGAAGTCACACTTGGACAACTTAGCATACAACTTCTTTTCTCTCAAGGTTTGCAGAACAATCCTCAAATGCTCATCATGTTCTTCCCTAGTCTTAGAATACACCAAAATATCATCAATAAAGACCACTACGAACCGATCTAGGTATGGATGGAAGATACGGTTCATAAGGTCCATGAATGCCGCTAGTGCATTTGTTAGGCCAAAGGGCATCACTAGGAACTCATAATGCCCATACCGGGTCCTGAATGCAGTCTTTGGCACATCTGCATCCTTCACCCTCAACTGATGATACCCTGATCTCAGATCAATTTTGGAAAATACTCTCGCTTCTTTCAACTAATCAAACAGATCATCAATTCTAGGCAACGAATATTTGTTCTTCACTGTCACTTTATTCAACTACCGGTAATTGATGCATAACCTCAAAGTCCCATCCTTCTTCTTTACAAACAGCACTGGAGCTCCCCATGGTGACACACTGGGGCGTATGAACCCCTTATCTAGCAACTCCTGTAACTGAATTTTTAGTTCTTTTAATTCTGTGGGTGCCATCCTCTAAGGAGCAATAGAGATTGGTGCTGTACCCCGCAGTATCTCAATAGTAAATTTGACTTCCCTTTCTGGTGGCAAGCTAGGCAATTCTTCAGGGAACACATCGGGGAAATCTCTAACTGTGGGTGTGTTACACAAATTTGGCTTAACCTGCCTAGTATCCACCACATGTGCTAAGTATGCTTCACAGCCTTTTCTCATCAGTTTTCTTGCAACTGTGGCTGAGATAACATTGGATAAGAAATTTGTCCTTTCCCCCACAACTGTGATCTCATTACCCTCAGGAGTTTTCAATGAAATCCTCTTCAACTTACAATCAACCATTGCCTGATGACGTGATAACCAGTCCATTCCCAAAATCACGTCAAACTCATGGAAAGACAATTCAATCAGGTCTACCAAGAATTCATACCCCTGAATCCTTAACGGGCAACCTTTGTACACTTTGTTCACCACTACACTGTGGCCCAATGGATTAGTGACCAGGATGTCTTGGTCACTCTCCCCTACTAATATCCCCCTTTCTACGGGTAGGTTGGTGCAGATGTATGAATGAGTGGATCCTGGATCCACCAATGCATGTACAAATGTATTGTAGAGGGAGAACGTACCCCTGATGACGTTCGGGGCATCTTGCTCCTCCTGAGCTCTTATGGCATAGGCTCTGGCAGGTGCTCTGACTTTAGGCCTCTCTGCTGGCTCAGATGTAGGTCTCTGTGATGGTCCCATTGCCTCAGATTTGCTAGATTTCCTACCCCTTTGTGGTGCAGGAGCAGGTCTATCTGCTTGTGTTGGAGCAGCTATAGCAGTTCTGTGTGGACAGTTCCTCAATTGATGCTCTGTTGATCCACACCTTAAGCAGGCCCTCGTCACTCTCCAACACTCCCTCTTATGCCACTTCAGGCAATGTGGACATGTAGAAGATGCTGAGGCTGGTCCCTTGAACCCTGTCCCTGGAGAGCTGCCCACTAATGGTGTGGACTAACCTCTCCTAGGGGTGAACTGTGGCCTAGGCCCTTGAGACTGACCCTGACCTTGAGGTTGACTTGAACTCTATGCAGGTGGACCTTTGAACTTCTTCCTAGGTGCAGGAGATGCACTAGACTGACCCGGGCCCCTCTTCTGCTGTCTCTCCCTTCTTGTCTGCTCACTAATTCTAACCTTTTTAACTTTTATTACAGCTTCCACTAACTTGGTGAAGTCTGTGATACCCAAGGCAGTAATCATGATCTTTATGTTATCATTTAATCCCTCTTCAAATCTTTTACACCTTTCAGCTTCATTAGGGACTATCTCCCTTCTGTAGCGGCTTAGTCTAACAAACTCCTTCTCATACTCTGCTACTGATAGCCGTCTTTGCCTCAGGTTAGTGAACTCTTTTCTTCTCTCTTCTAGGTATACACTACCCATATATTTCTTCTCAAATTCTGAGAGGAAGAAGTCCCAAGTTGTTACTTTTGGCTGCACTTCACTAGATACTGTATCCCACCATTGGTAGGTATCATCTTGCAACAGAGATATAGCAGCTTCTAGGTTTTGCTCTGGAATGCAGTGGAGTTGCTTTAAAACTCTGCTTGTTCTATTCAACTAGTTTTCGGCTACAACAAAATCATCTTTTCTCTTGCCAAAGAAATCCATTGCTCCAAATTTTCTCAATCTTTCTAGATGTGATTTCTGCTATGTAGGTGGTGGTGGTGGTGGCATTACTCCAGCCATTTGTCTGAAGAACTCGACCATTTACTGAAACATGGCCTGCGAAGGTCGAGCAGCTCACTGAGCCGGGCGAGTTCTCCCCTACCCCCAGTCTCAGCTGCTGCAGGTGGAGCATGACTCTCCACTTCCTCCTCAACTGCCCTCTGAGATGTGGGGTCCATATCCTATTCAAAATAACAAAGACAAACAGATTTGCATTAGTGTCGCCTCGACTCTTACAAATGCAATGCATGGTATGGACTCGATCTAGGCCCAGAAATGCCTAAACCGTGCTCTGATACCACTAAATGTGACACCCCTTACTCGTTTACAGTGTAGCCAAGCAAGATATGCCACATAGTGTACCGGAACACCATATTTTATTTCAATTATTTTTTTATCCTCCCTTATTTATTTTTTTCATAGTTATGAAGTACAATTGGTGAAGTATAATTTATTTAAGTCATTTATGAAAAACATCAATTTATTTGAGGTTCTGCAAATTTTATAGAAAATTCGGCAGAGTACCAGCTAAAAATGGAGAAAACAACCTGTGAAAACACTTCTAAAATTTTCAATCAATCAATCCCAAACTCCATTTCATCAACAAAATCTCAATATTTTTCAACAACATTTCCATTTCTCAATCATTCATTTCATATGATATTTATGTAAAAGTCATTAATAAATATTCACTTTTTCATTCAGAAGCACAATTTCCACTATTTACATCAATAACAAAATACATTACATAAGTCTTAATTACACATGAGAAATTAAAAGTTAATTACAAAGTACCCAAAATGAAACCTAGTCTCCTACCAATGCACTGATGTCGGTGAGGTGACACAGACACTGTGCAGAGCTGCAGAAGGTCTCACCCAGTTTGTGGTCTACTGGGCTCTCGGTCGGTCTCTCCAGAACCTATGCGTGGCAAAAAACAACGCGCTAAGCAATAATGCTTAGTGGCGCCAATAATAAAATAAAAAGAAATAATAGAAAATAAATATGCAGTGCATGTTCTGATGTCTTATGCAGATAGTTTTTCGATCATTATTGGTAATTTTATTTATTATGTACTTGTTATATTCATAATTTCATTAAATTTATCCACTTTCATTTTTAGTTGCCCAAGTAACCTATCCTGGATGACTGGACTGGATAAACGGGTAAACTGGCACTAGGTATCAAGTACCTCAGACCGTCACACCATCGATCACATATATATCTCCCGGTGTGTAATAGAATAGCTAATAAGCTGTAATAACATTAGGCATAAGGCCAAGTATCATCACAATGTAACGATCGAGCTCCCACCACTAGAGGAATTGTTCGCTTTGGCCGGAAGCCTCACGGTTTTGTCCCATAGGTGGAATGGAGAACTTCCCAGGAGGTTACCCATCCTAGGATTTCTCTCAAGCGAGCACGCTTAACCCTGGAGTTCTTCCAACTCTCCAGGCCATTCCACCAAAAGGGGCCTCTAGTGATTAGTTCTCCCATTTTATATATCATTACTTTTTGAACCCAAGACCAACTCCGTGCTTTGCCGATGTGGGATTTGCCTAAGGGACCTTTCTCCCCCCCTTTTAGGACTCAGCATCCTCGTTGAGGTTTGCCCCACCATCGCCCAAGAGGACACGTGAGTGGCTCTAATACCAATTGTAACGATCGGGCTCCCACCACTGGAGGAATTGTCCGCTTTGGCCGTAAGCCTCACGGTTTTGTCCCATAGGTGGAATGGAGAACTTCCCAGGAGGTCACCCATCCTAGGATTTCTCTTAAGTGAGCACGCTTAACCCTAGAGTTCTTCCAACTCTCCAGGCCATTCCACCAAAAGGCGCCTCTAGTGATTAGTTCCCCCATTTTATATATCATTACTTTTTGAACCCAAGACCAACTCCGTGCTTCACCGATGTGGGATTTGCCTAAGGGACCTTTAGAAGAACAAGGATGTAACACCCCTATTTGTATAGCCTGGTATATTTCACTATCCCGGTGATCGATGTCGGTCCGGACAATTAAGAGGATTAGAACCACACTTAAAACAACTAGATAAGCCATAAACACAAATAATTAGTAATTGTCAATTAGTTAAGTATAAATAAGAAAAACAGAACATAAGAAGTTAAATGAGCCGAGAGTCACAGCGATGGATGACCTTCTCGGGAAGGACTGCGAAGTCGATTTAAACTCAAATTTCGAACCATAAAATATGACGCTGCGGTCCTTAGGACTATTACAAACATAGTGGAAAAGAGAAAATCACGAACAAGAACTGTTAAGCCAGTTAAATAATTAGGTCAGGGATCCAGAAGAAATATTAAATTATTTTCAAACCGAGTCGAACCGGCGAGGGGCAATTTAGTTAATTGACCCCAAGAGCTGACTCTTGACCTAACTGTCAAATAAAATTGAAGAAAAGAAAATTTCAAAATTGGGAATTAAATTAAAGAACTAATTGAAAAAAAAAGTTAAAAAAAAGAAAGAAAAAGTGAAAAAAAGTGACGACATCATGCATGACCTCATGCACGATGCAATAATTATTATAATTAAAATTTATTTAATTTAAATTTGTGGTCTTCCTAAAGACATAAAAAGAAAAAGAAAAGAAAATAAAAGAAAAAAAATTGGTCATCTTCCCACTTTCCCGTCCACACTCTATCTCTCTCTCTTTTCTCCTTAGTTCCTCCATAGCCATGAAAATTCAAGCTTTCAAAGCTTGAATCAACCCAATAAATCCCACAAATTTCTTGTATAAATCTTATTGTTGGATCTTGGCAAGCTCATTGAGAACAAAGAGAAAGAAGAAATTAGAAGAATTGTAGCTTTTGGAAAAACTTCAATTAAAGTAAGTTGATCCAACCTTTTCTTTAAGTAAAAATGTTTGAATTAGAGTAGAAATGGATGGAATAACATGATAAATTGAGAAAATTATGTATGAGAACAAAGGTGTAAATTTCAGCCAGCCATGGGATTGTGAAGTGTTGATATGTTTTAGTTCAAGTAAATGTGTATGCAGGCCTAATTGAGCATGTAGATGTGATTGGCACACTTTGATTTGATGAATTTTGATAAATTAGAAATTAGGGTTTATGGCACTTGGGGTTTGGAAGGCAAAAATGTGAGAATTGGTCAAATGTTGTGTTTGACCATGTTTGAGATGTAAAATGGTCATTTGTGACCAATTGAGTTGTGTTGGAAGTGTTAGAAGTGAATTTAAATTCAGATTGAAAATGGTCATGCTGCAGGTAGTAGGACCAAGGTCCATTTGAGGGACCAAAACTGAAAATTTACAAGTCCAATTGGGATGAGACCAATTGGGAATGAAAATAGACACAAAATGGAACATTTTTCATTTAGGAATCATGCCCAAAAAGTGACCAAAACCTAGTGAACAAATTGACCAAATCAGAATTTATGCAGTCTGACCTATACAAAAATGACAAAATAAACAGTGTTTGTTCATTTGGCCATAACTTGGGCTAGGTAGGTCTAAATGACCTGAAATTTTACCAGTGGACAGCTAAGATATAGACCTAAAACTTTCATGAAGAACACAAATCCAAATTATTCCATTAACCAAGTCATTTGGCCACCCAAATTTGGTCACCTAAAACTGCCAGAACCAGTTTAGTGCCCAGAAATCTGGGTTAAGTCCAATCCGGCAGCCATCATTCAAATGGCTATAACTTGAGCTACAAAACTCCAATTGGAGTGATTCAAAAAGGAGAATAAAGTTAAGACAATAGGGAACATTTTCTATGAAGAAAGTTTTGCCAAATTCTAACAGAAAAGTGACCAATAGAATAGTGCAACATAAGACACCAAAACTGAAAATTTGCAAATTTGCCTAAAATACTTAGAATTTGAGTAAACAACCAAAACCAACAAATTTAGTAACCAAAATGTGGTATATGGGTGAAGTTGGAATTCCCATAACTATTAAGCCTTAGAAAGTCAACAAATTGACTTGAATAGTGTCATGAATAGTAACTCTGAAATACAAAATTTAAAGAACATCAATTTTAGCATATTAAAGCTAGGTATAAGTGAATTTGAATTTATTTTGAATTTCTGATAAATTATGATACTGAAACACTGTAAAATGAAACACTGTAAAACTGTGTGTTCAAGTTGAAAAGAACACCGAGAAAGAACCCGAGGAATCGAGTCAAGGCCAAGAGGCGACTTGCTTAAGGTTTATGCACAACATCAACATGCTTTAAAGTTTATTTACAAAGTACATGAAATGTGTATTATGCTTTTGCTTTGAATTGTTGAAAGTTTATTTGTGTATATTTGAAATGGCAATGTTTAATAAATTGTTAAGATAAGTTTTGAAACCACAGTGTCATGACCATATATTTGAACACCTCATTAGCATGACTAGTAGGGGTAATCTGTTTCGAATTTTGATTCCTTCTCTGGCTGAAGTGTTGAGGTGTGTGCCAGTAGAAGAAGAAATTGAATGGATATCATATATTTGAGCTAGCTAGCCTTGTGATGTGACTTCTCCTTAGCCTCTGGCTATTGAGATTATATTTGTTTCGAATGGCATGATATAACTGTGGATTTTATGAAATTGGTTTTGACACTTCGAAATGAAATTGTTTGGATTAAAATCTCATAATTCATGTTTTGTGTTTAATTCTCATGTTCAGTCCAATTTTTGAATAAATATGATTTAAATTCTGCATAGAGATTATTTTAGTATGTTGTGCACCACTGAGTCCTAGTACTCAGCGATGGCTATTATTGCTGTCGCAGATTTAGAGACTAAAGGAGCAGCAGGTTGAGCTGCTGAGGACTGAGGAGCTACCTGCTTTGAAGTTATCGGGTATATTTTATACCCTGACTGTAAAAATTTATTTTGATGTATGTAATGTATGTAAAGGTATGGACATGTAAAACTGGTCTTGAGCAGTTTGTATAAAGTTTGTAATAAATTTTAGTTTGAATTTCTCTTAGTGTAAATTTTTGTAATGATGTATATAAATTGTTTTATCTTTAATGAAATATGAATGGAAGTATTTTGCTTAAAATTGAATGAAATTGATTAATGGTATTTTGATGAATGTTGAATATTGGAAGTTGTGGATTTGAATTTTTAGAAATTGATAAATGATGTTGAAATTGATTGGGATGGTTGTGAATTTGAAGAAGTTTGTAACACCCTCCCTGTAGCAACTCCGTACATTCTACTGTTCTGGTGACCAGTGTCGGTTCGGGTAGCTAGAACGTCCGGAAAAATATTTAAACTAAAGTGAATAACTATAATTAACTCAAATATTAATAATAAAAATTTAGAAAAAATTTTAGAAATAAAATACAACCAAGTTAAATGAGCCGGTGCCCTAGTGATGGGTAACCTAGTGGGAAGTTACGGTTCTCGCAACTAGGAACCATAGACCTGGGGAAAAATTCATAAAATAATTTTTGGGACTCCAGAGAAGGGTCATTGAGGTTCTAATTGCATTAGAATGTCAAGAAAATATTTAGAAAAATTTTTCAATCGGTACAGACAATTTTGGCCCGTTAAGCCAAACGGAGGGCATTTTGGTCATTTCGTCTTTAGAGATAATTTTTGGCCGACTTGTCCAGTTAAGTAAATAATTATTATAACATAAAATATGAATAAAAATTGCTAAAAATTGAATTGAAAATGAGTAGAAAAGAAAAAGAAAAGAAAATGGAATAAATGAGAATTTTGACATCATTATGATGTCATTAAAACCCCAATGACCTATCATATTGTGACACATGTCCTTAACCCATTTAAAATCAATAAAATGGGTAGAAAATGAAAGAAAAACCCAGCTTTCTTCTTCTTCCCATTTCCACCCGTGAACCATTTTTTCCTCTATTAAAATTCCTTTCATTTTCTCTCTTCCAAACCTTGAATTCTCACCACTAAACCTTAAGTTCTCTTCATTAAAAATTATACTTACCTCTTTGGAAAGTTTTTGCCAGCCAAGAAAATTAAAGAAAGTGAAGGAAAAATCTAAGTTGGGTCAAGAGAAAATTCTACTCCATTCAAGGTTAGTGCCCTAAACAATTTCTTTTCTTTCATTAATCTTGTAAGCATGCTAAATCAAGTAGAAATTGTGTGAAATTAAAAGAAAAACTTGAGTAAGTGAAATCTCTAAATTTGCCAGCCATGAGAAAGTTTAAGGATTTTTGGTTTTTGATGAAATTAAGTGGCTTAATTATGTTATTGATGAGTATAGATGATGGATAAAAAGATTTGGTATGAGTTTGGTGTGTGTATGCCATGATTTGGAAATTGGAGTTAGGGTTTGAGCATGAAATTGAGACTTTGATCATGTAATGATGAAAGTGAGTTTTAATGGTCAATTAGTGACCATTTGGTTATTGGTAAACAAGAAATGAAGTGTGTTTAGTGATGGGATTTAGGTTTAGTCTGGCCGCCCTAGGTGACCTGCAAATTTAAACATGAGTCCAGCAGGTTTGGGCAGGCATAACTTGAATTGTAGAGGTTCAATTGGTATTTGGCCAATTGGACATGAAACTAGACACATAATGGCACAACTTTGGTGAAGAAACCATGCCCATAAGACCAAACCAAGTAGACCAAAAGCTTTCCCCAATCTGGGTGACCTACAGTCTGTTTCTGCAGAATGACCAAATGAACAGTGTTTGGTCATTTGGCCATAACTCAGTGTAGAATGGTCCAATTGACCTGAAATTTTACCCACAATAAGCTGAGATATAGAACAAAAACTTTCATGAAAAAACCTAACCCAAATTATAACCAGAACCTATTCAACAAGTGAGTTGAAGTCACTGTTCACTGCACTATAGATATGGTCAGTCCAGAAAAATTTCAATCCGGCCAGTTGTGGTTTTTGGACCATAACTTGAGCTAAAAAAACTCCAAATGGAGTGATTCAAAAAAGGAAATTCAACTAGACAAAATAAGGAACAACTTTCATGTTTATCATTTTTCCAAATTCCCACTGCAACAGTAACTAATAGAACAGTAAACCCAAAGCTTGAAAACTAAAAATCCTGTCCAATTCACATTAAGCTTAGAGATGGTATTGGCAACCAATACCAACAAGTTTAAAATGCAAAATGTGGTATGTTGATGATATTTAAACTAATTTACCTATTGCCAATGCAAAAGTCAACATTTTAGTTGACCAATGAAATTAATAGTAATCATAAAAATTCAATTTCAATGAATTACATAAATAAAAAGTGTTAAATGCCCTAGTAGGCCTAATGTGATTGGTTTGGATAGATTGGCATGCCAATAGGGTTCTGTTAGCAGTACTGCATATGGCTTCATGCCATTCTGTATTTCATGGCTTTCCATGCCATTCTGTGACATAATAACCTTTAGCTATGATATTGAGTTGTTATGCTCGGTTTAATCCCCAATAATTATTACAGCTTATTAGCTGTTCTGTTGCACACCGGGAGACACTATATGATCGATGGTGTGATGGTCCAAGGTACTTAGTACCCAGTACCAGTTTACCCGTTTATCCAGTCCAGTCAACTAGTATAGGTTACTCGGGCAATATTAATAAATCTTACCAAACTTTAATCGAATAATATTGCAATAAATATTTGAAATTAAGTCTACCAAAAATGTAAACATACATTCTGCATACATGTTATTATTTTATTTTATTTTATTTTATATTGTCACCACTAAACAGAATTGCTTAGCGCGTCGCTTTTGCCACGCGCAGGTACTGGAGACATAGCTGGGGAGTCCAGCAGACCTCATACAGGGTGAGTTTTCAGATCTGCACTCAGAGTTCAAAGTCACCTCACAAATTGCAGTGCATTGGTAGGACATTGGGCTACCTAAGTCTTTTGTATTTGTAAACTTTTGTTATGTATATTATAAACTCATGTAATCATATTTTTGTTGTAATTACCTATGAGCTGTGTTCAGAAATAAATATGAGTATTTCTCATTGAATTGGGTGTGATATGAGATGAATGTGAATTTTGAGATACTAAATTGATTTGAGAAATTGTTGAAAAATGTTGGTGGTTGACTGAGATTGAGATTATAATTATATTGGAAGTGTTTTTAAACAGTTCAAGAACTGCTTTTCCAATTTATAGCCAAGACTCGCTGCATTTTCTATAAAATTTGCGGTGAAATTTAGATTTATAAAAAATTATAAATAAATGAATAAAAAGGGATTAATTGAAATTGAAACATGAATTGGTGTTCCGACACACTGAGTGGCATAACTTGCTCGGCTACACTGTAGACGGGTAAGGGTTGTCACAAAGTTGTTGAGACAAATTATTGAAAGTGTTTTTTTACAGGTATTTGAAGAACTGTTTTCTCAAAATACAAACGCCACTTTGCCGAAATTTCTATAAAATTTGCAAAAAAATAAAATAGGCCAAAAATTTTAACTAGTTTTCAACTTTAATTAAATGTTTTAATACCTATTAGAAAATGCTCACCACTTATAATAGTAAGAAAATTGTCTTAAAATCCCTTGTAGGGTACTTAATGAGTTATCGGTAGATAAAGTTTGGTAGTTCATTAGGTATTCTACGAGATCATGTTATGCCTTACAGAGGGGTAAGGTGTGACATGTTTTAGTGGTATCAGAGCAAAATTTTTGAAGTATGTTTTAACTTATGAATTAGTGTCTTTTCTTTGCTAAGTACAACTGCTCAATGTCCTTATTTGTTACATACAGTGCATTACATCATAAATATGAACTAACGAAGGGAAATCTCCTTGTGTTATTTATTCAGGAGATACCCTAACTTCAGACTGAAATGGAAGAAAGGGATCGCTCAGTTGAGCAATCAGTTGAAGCTGAGGCACAAGGGGAAGCCCCAGCTCTACAAAATGTCAGTGGATCAGTAGCACCAGCCCCGCAAATGCCACAGTTTCCTGCACATTTCGCACAACAGATGGCTGCGATATTTCAACAAATGGCTAGGGGTATGCCTGCTCAAGCTCCACCCCAAACACCTATGATACAACTACTGCCTCCAGCCAGACAGTATGACAAGTTATTAAAGTATGGGGCTATAGAATTTAAGGGTACAGTGGACCCTTTAGAGGCAGAGCAATGGCTTGAAAGGATGGATAGAGTGTTTAAGAAGCTGCACTGCCCAGATGAGTTGAAATTTGAATACTCTGTGTCGCTACTGCAAGGGGATGCGTATGATTGGTGGAAGACCATCCCCCACAGCTTGGCTGAACCACCAGTACTGACCTGGGATGACTTCATCAGAGAATTCAGACAAAAATATGTCCCAGACGCATATGTGGATCAAAAGTTATAAGAATTTTTGAGCCTGAAACATGGGAACAGATCAGTGGCAGAGTATGAGAGGGACTTCTCTCGCTTAAGCCACTATGATGGGAGTCTCCTTTCTACCAGCAAGGCAAGGTACAAGAGATTTGAGATAAGTTTGAAGCCCAGTTTGAGGATGCAAGTAGTGGGATTCAGACATAGCAATTTTTCAGAACTCATTTCTCAAGCACTTGAGTTGGAGAGAATTGAATCAGAAGCGACACCTGTAAAAGAAAAATCAGAGAAGACTAACAAAACAGAGAAAGATAAAGGTGAAAAGTCAGTAGAGCTAAGTTCTAGTGGTACTTCTGGGAAGAGGAAGAAATTTGGTGGACCTAGCAGAGGTCGAGGTGGAAGATTTGGAAGGGGCAGATTCTCTGGACAAAGAACCCCTAGGTCTGGTTAGCAGTCGAGTAGGGGTTCATTTCCTGCCAGCCCCTATGAGACTTGTGGCAAGATTCATAGGGGAGAATGCTATTAGGCAATAGGAGCCTGCTTTAACTATGGAGGTAAGGGCCATCTAGCTAAAGACTGCACCAGTACTCCTAAATTCGGTCCAGCTCCTACTACTACTGAAAGATCTATTCAGAGTCCTACTCCCAGAGGTTCACAATCAGTTGGCAGAGGAAGAGGCAGAGGTAGAGGCACTGCTTCAGGCAGTCAGGGCATTATTGGTCAGTCAGCACAAGGAAGTGCTTCAGCCAGAGTTTATACGATGAGACAGCGAGAAGGGGCTGAGACTTCTGACGTGGTAGCCTGTAACACCCTCGTTTGCATAGCCTGGTAGATTTCACTATTCCGGTGACAAGTGTCGGTCCGGATAATTAAGGGGATTAGAACCACACTTAAGACAACTTGAGAAGCCACAAACACAAATAATTAGTAATGTTTAATTAGTTAACTATAAATAAGAAAAACAGAACATAAGAGGTTAAACGAGCCGAGAGTCACAGCGATGAGTGACCTCCTGAACGCATCGCGAAGTCATTTTAAACTCAAATTTCGAACCGTAAAGTGACGCTGCGGTCCTTAGGACCCTTATGAACACAATGGAAAAGAGAAAATCATGAAAAGAATTAAGCGTTAAGCCAAATAATTAGGTTAAGGAGCCGGAAGAAATATTGGATTATTTGCAAACCGGGATGAACCGGCGAGGGGCAATTTGGTCAATTGACCCCGAGAGCTAACTCCTGACCTAACTGTCAAATAAAAACGAAGAAAAGAAAATTTCAGAATCGAGAATTAAATTAAAGAACTAATAGAAAAAAAAATAATAAATAGAACAAAAAAAAAAGAGAAAGAAGTTAGAAAAGTCAAAGGTGATGACATCATGAATGATGTCAATAAGAAATTAATTAAGTTATTTATTAATTTGGAATTTTTGGTCTTCTAAAAGGGATAAGATTAAAGAAAAGAAAAAAAAAAAAAAAAAGACAAATCTCATTTTCTTCTTCCTTGGTGCCGCCCACTTTCTTCTCACACTTCCTCCATGAAAATCCTTCCTTTAAGCTTACATTTCAGCTTGATTTTCTCCACTTGATCTTCATAACTCCCCTAAAAACCTTACTAAAGCTTGCAATCTCAACCTAAGAACAAGAAAGAAAGAAGAAAGAAGGAGAGAAATTGGAGAATTGGCATTAAAGTTGAGGTTAGTATGCTAACTTACTATTCTTCCATTTAAATGCATGATTAATGGTTGAAATGAGCTTAGAATCTATGAAATGAAATAAAATCATGGGAGAAGGACTAAACTGAAATTTCGGCCTGGTTGATGGGAGTATGATTTGGTATGGGTTGATGTGTTTAAAGGGAATTAAAGATGTTAGTAAACTTACATTAGTATGGTGGTAAGATGGAAATGCACCAATTGTGATTGAATGAATGAGATTAGGGTTTGAATGTTAGGGTTTGTGAACCAAATTTTGGAGAAATGTATAATTGATATCTTTGACCAATTGTGAACTGAAAAATGGTCAGTAATGACCAAAAGAGATGTGTGGAAATTGTGAGAATGGAAGCCAAATTCGTAGGGCAAATTGTCATGCTGTTGGCAGCATGACCAAACCTACTTTGAAGGATCAAAACGGGAATTTTACAAACCCAATTGATATGCCACTAATTGGGGATGAAAATAGACATAAAATAGCACAATTTTCATTAAGGAACCATGGCCAAAAACTGACTAAAACTTAGTGAACCAATTGACCAAAGTGAAATGAGAGCAGGCTGCCACTGCACCAAATTGACCAAATGAACAGTGTAACTGTTCATTTGGTCATAAATTGAGCTAGGCAGGTCAAAATGACCTGAAATTTTACCAGAAATTAGATAAGATATAAATCTAAAACTTTCATGAAGAACACCAACCCAAATTATGCCATTAACCCATTCAAATCATTGAACAAAGTTGAGTTACTGTACCTGCAAAACTGCAGGATTGCCATTTGAGCAGTAATGTTTGAATGGCTATAACTCTCTCTAGAAAACTCTGATTTAGGTGATTCTTGAACCGATGGAAACCTAAGACATAGTAGAACATTTCATATGAAGAAAGTTAGACCAAATTATGAACTTAACTTGATCAAATTACTGAACGAAGTTGGATCAAAAACCTGCCAGAACCAAAATCTCAGTATGAACAGTGCACGTAAACAGTAATTGTATTTTGGCTATAACTTGAGCTACAAAACTCCGATTGGGGTGATCCAAAAATGAGAATACACTTAAGACAATAAGGAACATTTTCTATGAAGAAAGTTTTGCCAAATTCCAACAATAAAGTAACCAATGGAACAGTGCAACTTAGGACTCCAAAACTGAAATTTGACAATTTTGCCAAAAGAACTTAAGTTTTGAGAAAATGACCAAAACCAATAAAGTTAATGACCAAAATGTGGTATGTGGGTGAAGTTGGAGTTCCCATACCTATTAAGCCTTAAAAAGTCAACAATTTGACTTGAATAGTGTAGTGAATAGTAACTCGAAACACAAAAATTTCAAGAACGTCGAAATTAGCACGTTAGAGCTAGGTAAAAGTGAAGTTAAATTTATTTTTGGATTTATGTTAAATTATGGTACTGAAACATTGTAAAATTAAGTGTTTCAGTTGAAAAGAATACCGGGAAAGAACCCGAGGAACCGAGTCGAGGCTAAGAGGCTACTCGCTTGAGGTTTGTGCACAACATCACTATGCTTTAAAATGTATTGATAAAGTGAATGAAATATGCATTTTACATTTGCGTTGAATTATTGAGAATTTATTTGTGACATTAGTTATGATGTTTTTGACTTAAATTATTGAAATTTATTGTGTATATTTGAAATGACAATGTTTAGCAAATTGTTAAGATAAGTTTTGAAACCACAGTGTCATGACCATATATTTGAACACCTCACTAGCACGACTAGTGGGGGTAATTAGTTTCAAATTTTGATTCCTTCTCTGGAGAAGTGTTGAGGTGTGCCAGTAGAAGAGGATGTGAATGGATATCCATATATTTGAGCTAGCTAGCCTTGTGATGTGATTTCTCTTTAGCCTCTGGCTATTGAGATTCATATGATTTCTCTTTAGCCTCTAGCTATTGAGATTCTATTTGTTTCGAATGGCATGATCTAACTGTGGGTTTTATAAAATGTGTTTTGATACTTGAAATGAACTTGGTTTGCATTAAAACCTCATAATTCGTGTTTTGTGTTTAATGCTCATGTTCAGTCAAATTTTGAATAAATGTGATTTATATTTTGCATAAAGATTATTTTAGTATGTTGTGCACCACTGAGTCCTAGTACTCAGCGATAGCTTCTATTGCTGTCGCAGATACAGAGCATAGAGGAGCAGCAGACTGAGCTGCTGAGGTGTGAGGAACCATCAGCTTGAAGTCTTCGGGTATAATTTATACCCTAACTGTAAATATTTCTTTGATGTATATATTGCACTTAAATGTATGGACACGTAAATGGGTCTTGAGCAGCTGTACAAAAATTTGTATGAAGTTTGTAATAAACTTTAGTTTGTATTTCTTTTGATGTAAAATTTGTAAGAATGTATATAAATTATTTTGTCTCTAATGAAATATGAGTACAACTATTTTATTTAATTTGAATGAAATGGATTGCTAATATTTTGATGATCATTGGATAGTGGATTTGAAATTTGAAAGTTGATAAATGTGTTGAGAAATTGATTGGGATTGAGTATGAAATTGAAGTAGTGGTTGAGAAAAATTTTTAGAAGTGTTTTTTACAGGTATTTGAAGAACGATTTTCTCAAAATACAGAGGAAACTCTGTCAAAAATTTTATAGAATTTGCGGAAAACTAAAATGGACCAAAAATATTAACTAGTTTTAATTTTAACTAAATGTTTTAAGTACTTACTAGAAAATGCTCACCACTTGTCAAAAATAAGAAAATTGTTTTAAAATCCCTTGTAGGGTACCTAATGAGTTATCGGTAGGTGAAGTTCGGTAGTTCATTAGGTATTCTATGGAATCATGTTATGCCTTACAGAGGGGTAAGGTGTGACATAGCCGGTACATTCTCTATCTCTGATCAAGATGTATTTGTGTTGTTTGATCTGTGTTCAACCCACTCATATGTTTGTGCTAGCATAGTCAGTTCACTTGCTGTCCCATGTGTCCAAATGGGTTTTGAAGTGCTAGTAACTAGTCCCTTAGGACAAGAGGTTCGGGTCAACAGAATCTATAGAGACTGTCCTTTGGTGATTTGAGGACATGTTTTCTGTCAGATTTGATTGAAATGCCCTTCAGAGATTATGATATTATCTTGGGCATGGATTGGTTAGCCAGGCATTACGACATGATTGACTGTAGACTGAAAACAATCACTTTTGGTCTCCCTCTATATGGTGATGTGGTAATACATGGGGAGAGGCATTTATTGCCATCAAACATCATTTCGGCTACACTAGCCAGAAGGATGATCAGAAAGGGGTGTGAAGCATACTTGGCACATTTGATAAACACACAAATGGGGAGTCTAGCACTGAGGAACATTCCTACTGTATGTGACTTTTCGGATGTGTTTCATAATGAATTGCCAAGATTACCTCCAGAAAGGGAAGTGCAGTTTGAAATTGATGTTATGCCTGGTGTGGACCCAATCTCTATAACACCATATAGAATGGCACCTGCAGAATTGAAAGAGTTGAAAGTACAGTTGCAAGAGCTGCTTGACAAGGGCTTTATCCGCCCTAGTGTGTCACCTTGGGGAGCACTAGTGTTGTTTGTAAAGAAGAAGGATGGCACTCTCCATTTGTGTATTGACTATCGACAGTTGAATAAAGTGACAATAAAGAATAGATATCCATTGCCCCGCATTGATGACTTGTTTGATCAGTTGAGGAGTGTAGCTGTGTTCTCCAAAATTGACCTGAGATCAGGTTATTATCAGCTAAAAGTACAAGAGCAGAGTATTTCTAAAACTGCCTTTAGAACCCGTTATGGCTATTATGAGTTCTTGGTCATGCCATTCGGGTTAACTAATGCTCCGGCTACTTTTATGGATCTGATGAACACTATCTTCAGGCCATACCTCGATCAGTTTATTGTGGTATTCATTGATGATATATTGGTCTATTCGAGTAGTGCAGAAGAGCATGATAGACATCTGCGGATTGTACTATAGACTTTAAGGGAGAAACAACTATATGCCAAATTATCGAAATGTGAATTTTGGCTGAAGGAAATATCTTTCTTGGGGCATGTAGTATTAGTAGAGGGCATCAAGGTAGATCCAAGTAAGATTGAAGCTGTCCTTAATTGGAGAGCACCCAGGAATATCACTGAGATTTGAGATTTTCTAGGGTTAGCTGGATACTACCGTCGATTTGTGAAGGGATTTTCAATGTTGGCATCTCCATTGACCAAATTACTTCAAAAAGATGTGAAATTTCAGTGGACGGATAAATGCCAACAGAGTTTTGATGAATTGAAGAAATGTTTGACTGAAGCTCTAGTCCTGACTTTACCTACTCCGGGTAAAGAATACACAGTTTATAGTGATGCTTCTCACAGTGGATTAGGCTGTGTATTGATGCAAGATCGAAATGTCATTGCCTATGCATCACGCTAGCTGAAACCGCATGAGAGGAATTATCCAACACGTGATTTGGAGCTTGCAGCTATAGTGTTTGCTCTTAAGATCTAGAGACACTATTTGTATGGGGAGAAGTGCTACATCTACATAGATCATAAGAGTTTGAAGTATTTGGGCACCCAGAAAGAGCTGAATTTGAGACAGAGGAGATGGTTAGAGTTGATAAAAGACTATGATTGTTTGATAGACTATCAGCCAGGGAAAGCTAATGTTGTGGCTAACACCTTAAGTCGCAAGACTATGGCAAGTCTATGGGTTACTCCTTTGTCTATGGTACATGAGTTGAGGTCATTATATGCCAGCTTAGAGATTAATGATGAGGGACAGACAACAGTTGCATGGCATGTACAGCCAGTGTTGATTGTTCAGATCAGAATGGCTGCTCAGAATGATGAAAGGTATCAAAAGCTGTTGGAAGAAGTCAGGCAGGGCAAGAAACATGAGTTCTCAGTTAGAGATGATGGTCTACTGCTACAACAGGGCAGAATGTGTGTTTCTAATGATGTTGATTTGAGAAAGATCATTTTGAAGGAAGCACATGAGTCTCCTTTTGCCATGCACCCTGGTGGCATAAAAAAGTATAAAGGGCTAAAGGAGCATTACTGGTGGATGGATATAAAAAGAGATGTGGCAGAGTTTGTTTCTAAATGCCTAACTTGTCAGCAAGTGAAGGCAGAGCATCAAGTACCCGTTGGGTTGTTACATCCACTACCAGTACCAGAATGGAAATGGGAGAGAATAACGATGGATTTTGTGATGGAACTTCCGAGGACACAGAAGAGTCATGATGCAGTTTGGGTCATTGTTGACAGACTAACCAAGTCAGCTCATTTTCTGCCAGTACGGATGGACTACAATTTGGAAAGATTGGCCAAGTTGTACATAAATGAGATTGTGAGACTGCATGGAGTGCCAGTATCCATCGTATCAGACAAAGATCCTAGGTTCACTTTTAGATTCTGAGGTAGTCTTTAGAGAGCCCTAGGAACTAGATTAAACTTCAGTACTGCATTCCACCCACAGACAGATAGCCAATCTGAGAGGGTAATTCAGATCTTAGAGGACATGCTATGGGCTTATGTGATTGAATTTGAGGGTAGTTGGGACATACACTTGCCTTTGATTGAGTTTGCTTACAACAACAGCTACCAATCAAGCATTGGGATGCCTCCATATGAAGCTTTGTATGGCAGAAAATGTAAAACCCCGTTATGTTGGGATGACGTGGGTGAAAGAAAGATGATTGGGCCTAAAATTGTTCAGCAGACTGAGGAGAAAATTAGGGTGATCAAAGATCGCCTTAAGACTGCATCAGACCGTCAGAAGTCCTATGTTGATCTGAAGAGAAGGGATATTGAATATGTAGTGGGTGACAAAGTATTCCTTAAGGTTTCCCCCTGGAAGAGGATTATGAGATTCGACAGAAAGGGGAAACTGAGTCCTCGTTTTATTGGGCCATATGAGGTTCTGGAAAGAGTGGGTCCTCTGGCATATCGATTGGCACTACCTCCAGAATTGGAGAAGATACATACGTCTTCCATGTGTCTATGTTGAGGAGGTATCGATTAGACCCATCTCATGTACTACCAGTAGAAGAAATTAAAGTGAATCCATACCTCACATATGAGGAAGAACCCATAGAGATTCTGGCTTAAGAGGTGAAGTAGCTACGAAACAAGAAAATACCATTAGTGAAAATGTTGTGGAACCATCATTCGGGCCAAGAAGCTACTTGGGAACGAGAGGAGGACATGAGGAGACAACACCCACAGCTGTTCAGAGATTGATACCAGGTAAAATTTCGAGACGAAATTTGTTTTAAGGGGGGGAGAATTGTAACACCCTTATTTGCATAGCCTGGTATATTTCACTATCCCGGTGACCGATGTCGATCCGGACAATTAAGGGGATTAGAACCACACTTAAAATAACTAGATAAGCCATAAACACAAATAATTAGTAATTGTCAATTAGTTAAGTATAAATAAGAAAAACAGAACATAAGAAGTTAAACGAGCCGAGAGTCATAGCGATGGGTGACCTTCTCGGGAAGGACTACGAAGTCGATTTAAACTCAAATTTTGAACCGTAAAATGTGACGCTGCGGTTCTTAGGACTATTACGAACACAGTGGAAAAGAGAAAATCACGAAAAAGAACTGTTAAGCCAGTCAAATAATTAGGTCAGGGATCTGGAAGAAATATTGAATTATTTTCAAACCATGTTGAACCGGCGAGGGGCAATTTGGTCAATTGACCCAGAGAGTTGACTCCTGACCTAACTATCAAATAAAATTGAAGAAAAGAAAATTTCAAAATCGGGAATTAAATTAAAGAAATAATTGAAAAATAAAAAAAAAGAAAGAAAAAGTGAAAAAAGTGATGACATCATGCATGATGTAATAATTATTATAATTAAAATTTATTTAATTTAAATTTGTGGTCTTCCTAAAGACATAAAAAGAAAAAGAAAAGAAAAGAAAAAAAAATTGGTCATCTTCCCACTTTCCCGTCCACACTCTTTCTCTCTCTCTTTTCTCCTTAGTTCCTCCATAGCCATGAAAATTCAAGCTTTCAAAGCTTGAATCAACCCCATAAATCCCACAAATTTCTTGTGTAAATCTTATTGTTGGATCTTGGCAAGCTCATTGAGAACAAAAAGAAAGAAGAAATTAGAAGAATTGGAGCTTTTGGAAAAACTTCAATTGAAGTTGATCCAACCTTTTCTTTAAGTAAAAATGTTTGAATTATAGTAGAAATGGATGGAATAACATGAAAAATTGAGAAAATTATGCATGAGAACAAAGGTGTAAATTTCAGCCAGCCATGGGATTGTGAAGTGTTGATATGTTTTAGTTCAAGTAAATGTGTATGCAAGCCTAATTGAGTATGTAGATGTGATGGCACACTTTGATTTGATGAATTTTGATAAATTGGAAATTAGGGTTTATGGCACTTAGGGTTTGGAAGGAAAAAATGTGAGAATTGGTCAAAATTTGTGTTTGACCTTGTTTGAGATGAAAAATGGTCATTTGTGATCAATTGAGATGTGTTGGAAGTGTTAGAAGTGAGTTTAAATTCGGATTGAAAATGGTCATGCTGTAAGCAGCAGGACCAAGGTCCCTTTGAAGGACCAAAACTGAAAATTTACAAGTCCAATTGGTATGATACCAATTGAGAATGAAAATAGACACAAAATGGAACATTTTTCATTGAGGATTCATGCCCAAAAAGTGACCAAAACCTAGTGAACAAATTGGCCAAATCCGAATTTATGCAGTCTGACCTGTACAAAAATGACCAAATAAACAGTGTTTGTTCATTTGTCCATAACTTGGGCTAGGTAGGTCTAAATAATCTGAAATTTTACCAGTGGACAGCTGAGATATAGACCTAAAACTTTCATGAAGAACACAAACCCAAATTATGCCATTAACCAAGTCATTTGGCCACCCAAAGTTGGTGACCTAAAACTGCCAAAACCAGTTTGGTGCCCAAAAATCTGGGTTAAGTCCAATCCGGCAGCCATGATTGAAATGGCTATAACTTGAGCTAAAAAACTCCAATTGGAGTGATTCAAAAAGGAGAATAAATTTAAGACAATAGGGAACATTTTCTATGAAGAAAGTTTTGCCAAATTCTAACAGAAAAGTGACCAATGGAGTAGTGCAACATAAGACACCAAAACTGAAAATTTGCAAATTTGCCTAAAAGACTTAGAATTTGAGTAAATAACCAAAACCAATAATTTTAGTAACCAAAATGTGATATGTGGGTGAAGTTGAAATTCCCATACCTATTAAGCTTTAGAAAGCCAACAAATTGACTTGAATAGTATTGTGAATAGTAACCCTGAAATACAAAATTTAAAGAACGTCAATTTTAGCATATTAAAGCTGTGTATAAGTGAATTTGAATTTATTTTGGATTTCTGATAAGTTATGATACTGAAACACTGTGAAACTGTGTGTTTCAGTTGAAAAGAACACCGGGAAAGAACCTGAGGAATCGAGTCAAGGCCAAGAGGCGACTCGCTTAAGGTTTATGCACAACATCACATAATATACATGGAATGTGTATTATGCTTTTGCTTTGAATTGTTGAAAGTTTATGTGTATATTTGAAATGGCAATGTTTAATAAATTGTTAAGATAAGTTTTGAAACTACAGTGTCATGACCATATATTTGAACACCTCATTAGCATGACTAGTAGGGGTAATCAGTTTCGAATTTTGATTCCTTCTCTGGCTGAAGTGTTGAGGTGTGTGCCAGTAGAAAAAGAAATTGAATGGATATCCATATATTTGAGCTAGCTAGCTAGCCTTGTGATGTGACTTCTCCTTAGCCTCTGGCTATTGAGATTATATTTGTTTCGAATGGCATGATATAACTGTGGGTTTTATGAAACTAGTTTTGACACTTCAAAATGAAATTGTTTGGATTAAAATCTCCTAATTCATGTTTTGTGTTTAATTCTCATGTTCAATACAATTTTTGAATAAATATGATTTAAATTCTTCATAAAGATTATTTTAGTACGTTGTGCACCACTGAGTCCTAGTACTCAGTGATAGCTATTATTACTGTCGCAGATTTAGAGACCAGAGGAGCAGCAGATTGAGCTGCTGAGGACTGAGGAGCTACCTGCTTTGAAGTTATCGAGTATATTTTATACGTTGACTGTAAAAATTTATTTTGATGTATGTAATGTATGTAAAGGTATGGACATGTAAAACTGGTCTTGAGCAGTTTGTATAAAGTTTGTAATAAATTTTAGTTTGAATTTCTCTTAGTGTAAATTTTTGTAATGATGTATATAAATTGTTTTATCTTTAATGAAATATGAATGGAAGTATTTTGCTTAAAATTGAATGAAATTGATTAATGATATTTTAATGAGTGTTGAATATTGGAAGT
This sequence comes from Hevea brasiliensis, assembly GCF_030052815.1. Lineage (NCBI taxonomy): Eukaryota > Viridiplantae > Streptophyta > Magnoliopsida > Malpighiales > Euphorbiaceae > Hevea > Hevea brasiliensis. Next base: position 2,577,661 of record NW_026614585.1, read on the forward strand.
TGTGGATTTGAATTTTTAGAAATTGATAAATGATGTTGAAATTGATTGGGATGGTTGTGAATTTGAAGAAGTTGTTGAGACAAATTATTGGAAGTGTTTTTTTACAGGTATTTGAAGAACTGTTTTCTCAAAATACAGACGACACTCTGTCTAAATTTCTATAAAATTTGTGGAAAAATAAAATAGGCCAAAAATTTTAACTAGTTTTCAACTTTATTTAAATGTTTTAATACCTATTAGAAAATGCTCACCACTTATAAAAGTAAGAAAATTGTCTTAAAATCTCTTGTAGGGTACTTAATGAGTTATTGGTAGATGATGTTCGGTAGTTCATTAGGTATTCTGCGGGATCATGTTATGCCTTACAGAGGGGTAAGGTGTGACACACAATGTCAGAATGGCTAAAAGCCATAAAATCATAGAATGGCATAATGCTATGTGCAGTACTGTTAACTAAATCCTATTGGCATGCCAACCTATCCAAACCAATCTTGCTAGGTGTATAAGGGCATGTTAGACTTTTAAACTTTACAATTCTTGAAATTTAAGTTTAGGTGTTACTATTCATTTCATTAGTCAACTAAAATGTTGACTTTTGCATAGACAATAGGTACATTGGTTCTAATACTCCCAACATACCACATTTTGCATTCTAAAGTTGTTGGTATTGGTTGCCAATACCATTTCTAAGCTTAGTGTTAGTTATTCAAAATTTTCAGATTTCAAGCATTGTATTTACTGTTCCATTGGTCATTTGTACAGTAGGAATTTGACAAAATTGTCTCCATGAAAGTTGTTCCTTATTGTGTCTAGTTACATTTCCTTTTTTGAATCACTCAATTTGGAGTTTTGTAGCTCAAGTTATGGCCTAAACACCATAACTGGCCGGATTGGACAAAATCCAAAATTATGGGCAAAACTGGTTCTGCCAGATTTGGTAACCTAAGTTTGGTTGGCAATTGGACTAGGTTATGGTCAGAATTTGGATTTGTGTTCTTCATGAAAGTTGTAGGTCTATGTCTTAGATTTCTGCTGGTAAAAGTTCAGGTCAATTGGACCATTCTACACTGAGTTATGACCAAATGAATAGACACTATTCATTTAGTCATTTTGCCCAGGCAGAATGCAAGTCACCCGGATTAGGGTAATTTTTAGGCCAACTTAATTTGGTTTTTTGGGTAGGGTTTCTTCACCAAAGTGGTGCCATTATGAGTCTAGTTTCATGTCTAATTATCCTTGCACCAATTGAACCTCTACAACTCCATTTATAATAGCCCAAACCTGCTAGACTCATTGCTCAGTCCTGCAGGTCAGCCAAGGCAGCTCACCCACACTCAAATGCCAAGCCTCAACTCACTTCATTTCCTCATAATACACATTCAAATGGTCACTAATTGACCATTACAAGGTTAATGAACCATAAGGTTCATTTATGCATCACACTTGCATTTCACTTACTCTTACATGTTCATTCACTCATCTCATGCTATGGGCAGCTCATAAACACTTTACTTCAAGTAAATTCATCAAACCCTAACCATCCTTAGACTGCCCAAATTGTAGGGATGAATATACATAAGTTTTATTTTGTTTTTCTTACACTTTTCCACTTATCTCATGCCAATACACATGAATTAAGTAAAAGAGATAGGAGAATGGACACTAACCTCTTTGAGCAGAAATTCTAGGTAACAAAACTTAAATCCTTTCTCTTCTTTTTGCTACAACTAGCTTCTCCAAGATGTGGGAATGATTTTTAGTGAAGTGAGTTTAGGGTTTTGTGGGGAGGAAGCTTAGGAAAATCAAGCTTTAAAAGAGAAAATGGAGAGAGATCTTCTTGGCTATGGTGGACAGGAAATGAGGAAGAAGAGTGCAGTTTTTTCATTTCAATTTTCTGCCCATTTAACTCATTTTAAGTGGTTTATGGATATGTGTCACAATGTGATTGGGTGAGAGTGCTTAGTGACATAAGCATGAGGTCAAAATTGAAATTTTAATTCATTTTCTTTTCTTTTCTTTGCTACTCATTTTCAATATAATTTTTAGTAATATTTATTCACATTTTGTGCCATATTAATTATTTACTTAACTAGACAAGTCGGCCAAAAATCACCTCTAAAGGTGAAATGATCAAAATGCCCTCCGTTTGGCTTAACAGACCAAAATTGTCTATACCGATTGAAAATTTTTTTAAATATTTTCTTGGCATTCTAATGCTATAGGAACCTCAATGACCCTTCTTTGGAGTCCCAAAAATTATTTTATGAATTTTTCCCCGGGTCTAGGGCTCTTCGTTGCGAGAACCGCAACTTCCCACTGGGTTACCAATCGCTAGGGCATTGGCTCATTTAACTTGGTTGTATTTTATTTCTAAAATTTTTCCTAAATTTTTCTCATTAATATTTGAATTAATTATGATTTCTTACTTTAGTTTAAATATTTTTCGAGACGTTCTAGCTGTCCGAACCGACACCGGTCACCGGAACAGTAGAATGTATGAAATTGCTACAGGGAGGGTGTTACAATATCCCTTCTCTTCAAATAAATGTAAGACTTCTAACAGTCTGATACAGCCTTGAGTTGATCTTTGATCAGTTTGATTTTTTCCTCTATTTGCTGAACAATTTCTGGCCCAATCATCTTTCTTTCGCCCACTTCATCCCAACACAAAGGAGTTCTGCACTTTCTACCATACAGAGCTTCATATGGAGGCATCCCAATGCTTGATTGGTAGCTATTGTTGTAAGCAAACTCAATCAAAGGAAAGTGTGTGTCCCAACTGCCTTCAAACTCAATCACACAAGTCTGCAGCATATCCTCTAATATCTGTTTTACCCTCTCAGACTGGCCATCTGTCTATGGGTGGAATGTCATACTGAAGTTCAATCTAGTTCCTAGGGCTCTCTGAAGACTACCCCAGAATCCAGAAGTGAACTTAGGATCTCTGTCAGCTACAATCGATATTGGTACTCCATGTAGCCTTACAATCTTATCTATATACAATTTGGCCAATTTCTCTAAGCTATAGTCCATCCAGACTGGCAGAAAATGAGCAAACTTGGTTAATCTGTCCACTATGACCCATACTGCATCATGGCTCTTTTGTGTCCTCGGAAGTCCCATCATAAAATCCATAGTTATTAGTTCCCATTTCCACTCAGGTACTAGTAGTGGATGTAGTAAACTAGTTGGTACTTGATGTTCTGCTTCACTTGCTAACATGTTAGGCATTTGGAGACAAAATCAGCTACATCCCTCTTCATGCCCATCCACCAGTAATGTTCTTTCAGTCCTCTGTACATTTTAGTGCCATCAGGGTGCATAGCAAAAGGAGACTCACGTGCTTCCTTCATAATGATCTGTCTCAAGTCAACGTCATTAAGAACGCACATTCTGCCCTGGTGTAACAGTAGACCATCATCTCTCATAAAGAATTCGGTTTTCTTGCCCTGCCGGACTTCTTCCAGTAGTTTCTGATATTTCTCATAATTCTGTACAGCCATTTTGATCTGATCACTCAACACTGGATTTACATGCCATGCAACTACTGTCCGCCCCTCATCATTAATTTCTAAGCTGGCATGTAATGCTCTCAACTCGTGTACCATGGACAAAGGAGAAACTTGTAGACTTGCCATAGTCTTACGACTTAAAGCATCAGCCGCCACATTAGCTTTCCCTGGCTGATAATCTATCAGACAATCTTAGTCTTTAATAAGTTCTAACCATCTCCTCTATCTCAAATTCAACTCCTTCTGAGTATCCAAATGCTTCAAACTCTTATGATCTATGTAGATGTAACACTTCTCCCCATATAAGTAATGTCTCTAGATCTTAAGAGTGAATACAATAGCTGCTAGCTCCAAATCATGTGTCAGATAGTTCCTCTCATGTGGTTTCAGCTAGTGTGATGCTTATGCAATAACATTTCGATCTTGCATCAGTAAACAGCCTAACCCATTGTGAGAAGTATCACTATAAACTGTGTATTCTTTACTCGGGGTAGGTAAAATCAGGACCAGAGCTTTAGTCAAACATCTCTTCAGTTCATCAAAACTCTGCTGGCATTTATCCGTCCACTGAAATTTCACATCTTTCCAAAGCAGCTTGGTCAGTGGAGAAGCCAACATGGAAAACGCCTTCACAGATTGGTGGTAGTATCCAGCTAAACCCAGAAAACTGCGAATTTCTATGACATTCTTGGGTGGCTTCCAATTAAGGATAGCTTTAATCTTACTAGGATCTACCTTAATGCCTTCTACCGATACTATGTGCCCCAAGAAAGCAATCTCTTTCAGCCAAAATTCACACTTTGATAATTTTGCATATAGCTATTTCTCCCTTAAAGTCTGTAGCACAATCCGCAGATGTCTATCATGCTCCTCTGCACTCCTCGAATACACCAAAATGTCATCAATAAACACCACCACAAATTGATCTAAGTATGGTATGAAGATAGTGTTCATCAGATCCATAAATGCAGCTAGAGCATTGGTTAACCTGAATGGCATGACTAAAACCTCATAATGGCCATATCGAGTTATAAAGGCAGCTTTAGGGATACTCTGCTCTTGCACTTTCAGCTGATAATAACTCAATCTCAGGTCAATCTTAGAGAACACAGCTGCACCTCTCAACTGATCAAACAACTCATCAATACAGGGCAATGGGTATCTATTCTTTATCGTCACCTTATTCAACTACCGGTAATCAATACACAAGTAGAGGGTGCCATCTTTCTTCTTAACAAACAGCACTGGCACTCCCCAAGGTGACACACTAGGGCAAATAAAGCCCTTGTCAAGTAGTTCTTTCAACTGCACCTTCAACTCTTTCAATTCTGCTGGTGCCATTCTATATGGTGTTATAAAGATTGGATCCACACCAGGCATTACATCAATATCAAACTGCACCTCTCTTTTCAAAGGTAATCTTGGCAACTCATCAAGGAACACATCCAGAAAGTCGCATACTATAGGGATGTCCCTCAACGCTGGACTCCCCACTTAGGTGTCTATCACACGTTCCAAGTATGCTTCACACCCTTTTCTGATCATCTTTCTGGCTAGTGTAGCCGAAATGATGTTTGATGGCAATAACTGCCTCTCCCGTGTATTACCACATCACCATACTGAGGGAGACCAAAAGTGACCGTCTTCAGTCTACAGTCAATCATGGCGTGATGCTTGGCTAACCAATCCATGCCCAAGATGATATCATAATCTCTGAAGGGCATTTTAATCAAATCTGACAGAAAAACATGTCCTTGGATAACCAAAGGACAATCTCTATACATTCTGTTGACCCGGACCTCTTGTCCTAACGGACTAGTTACTAGCACCTCAAAATCCATTTTAACACATAAAATAACAAGGGAACTAACTATGCTAGCACTGATATAAGAATGAGTAGAGCCCGGATCAAATAGTACAAATACATCTTGATCAGAGATAGAAAATGTATTGGCCACAATGTCAGAAGTCTCAGCTTCTTCTCGCTGTCTCATTGTGTAGACTTTGGCCGGAGGACTACTTTGTTCTAACTGGTTTACTATACCCTGACTGCCTGAAGTGCTGCCCCGACCTCTACCTCTACCTCTGCTAACTGGTTGTGAACCTCTAGTAGTAGAACTCTGAATAGACCCTTCCGTAGTAGTAGGAGGTGGCCCAAATCTACGGGCACTGGTACAGTCTTTTGCGAGATATCCTGTACCTCCACAGTTAAAACAGGCTCTTGAAGCCTAATAACATATCTTACCATGGGTCTTACCACATGTCTCATAAGGGCAGGGAGGGCGAGAACTCCTAGTTTTCTACTAGTCAGACCAAGGGGGTCTCTGCTCAGAAAATCTACCCCTACCAGACCTTTCACCTCTGCTTGATGCCCCAAATTTCTTTCTTTTTCCAGTATTGCCACTAGAACTTTGATTCACTGACGTTACACTTTTCTATTTTTCTGATTTCTCTATCTTCTCTGTTTTCTCTTTCACTAGTGCCCCTTCTGACTCAATTCTTTCTAACTTAAGTGCTTGAGAAATAAATTCAGAGAAGTTATTATGTCTGAATCCAACCACTTGCATCCTTAGACTGGGCTTCAAGCTGATTTCAAATCTCTTACATTTTTCTCTGCTGGTAGAAAGAAGACTCCCTGCATAGTGGCTCAAGCCGGAGAACCCCCTTTTATATTCTACCACTGATCTGCTTCCTTGATTTCAGACTTAAAAATTCTTGTAGCTTTTGGTCCACATAAGCATCTGGGATATATTTTTGTCTGAACTCTCTGAGGAAGTAATCCTAGGTCAGCACTGAAGGTTCCATCAAACTGTGGGGGATGGTTTTCCACTAATCATACGCATCCCCTTGCAGCAATGACATTGAATAATCAAATTTCAATTCGTCCGGGCAATGCAGTTTCTTGAATACTCTATCCATTCTCTCTAGCCACTGCTCTGCCTCTGAAGGGTCCACTGTGCCCTTAAACTCTGTAGCTCTGTACTTCAGTAGTTTATCATATTGTCTGGCTAGAGCCTGAGGTTGCACCACCGGTGTCTAAAGTGGAGCTTGAGCAGGCATGCTTCCAGCCATCTGTTGGAACTTCGCAGCCATCTGCTGAGCAAATTGTGCAGGAAACTGCGACATTTATGGGGCTGGTGCCACTGAATCACTGACATTTTGAAGAGCTGGGGCTTCCTCTTGTGCCTCAGCCTCTACAGATTGCTCAACTGAGCGGTCCCCTTCTTCCATTTCAAATCGGGGGTAGGATATCTCCTGGACAAATAACACAAGGAGATTTCTCTCCGTTAGTTCATATTTATAATGTAATATACTGTATATATCAAATAAGGACATTGAGTAGTTGTACTTATCAAAGAAAATATACAAATTCACAAGTCAAAACATACTTTAAAAAATTGCTTTGGTACCATTAAAACATGTCACACCTTACCCCTTTGTAAGGCATAACATGATCCCGTAGTATACCTAATGAATTATCGAACTTCACCTACCGATAACCCATTAAATACACTACAAGGGATTTTAAAATAATTTTTTTACTTTTTGAAGGTGGTGAGCATTTCTAACAGGTATTAAAAATATTTAATTGAAGTTTAAAAGTTATGTAAAATTTTTGTCCATTTTTATTTTTCCACAAATTTTGAAAAAATTTTGGCAGAGTGCCGGCTGTAATTGAGAAAAATAAAAAATTTTCACCTGTAGAAAACACTTCCAATTTATGCACTTCACTAAAATCAACCACCATCATAGCTCAATTCATCACAATTTTTCCTAAACTCCACAATTCAAGTCAATTTTCAACTCAAATATCTTCAAAAATAATGCTAAATAATTTCATTCAGATTCCATTAAAGAAAAATTAATTTACATTCATCAGTATAAATTTACAGCAGAAAATCCAAAAATAATATTATTACAATTTCTGTACAAACTGCTCAAGACCAATTTATAATGTACATACAGTCATTTACATCAAAATAAAGATATACAATAAGGGTATAATGTAATACCCGACAAAAGATCCAAGGTAGTACTATGATCCTCAGCAGCTCACTCGGCTGCTTTACTAGTCTGTCTACCTACGACAGTAATAAAAAGCCATCGCTGAGTACAATGACTCAGTGGTGCACAACATACTAAAAATACTAATTTAAGCATAAATTAAATCACACTTATCCAAATATGGTACTGAAAATGGTACACAGATGCAAAACACAAATTAAAATTTTAGTCAAATAATTTTTCACTTCAGAAGTCATAAAACAAATTTTATAAAAACGCATAGTCATATCATTCCATTAATATATTGTTCATCTCAATAGCCAGAGGCTTATAAGGTATACCAAGGTTAGCTAGCTCAAACTATGAGTACCCATTCAAATTTATTCCTCTACTGGCACACACCTCAACACTTCAGCTTAAGAGGGAATTCAAAACTATTTCCTCCCACTAGTCATGCTAGTGAGGCATTCAGATATATGGTCATGACACTGTGGTTTCAAAACTATCTTAATAATTTTCTAAACATTTATTTGCAATTCATCACATACCACTAAATTTTCCAACAATTTAGGTCAAAAGCATATTGTTCCATTAAATCACAATTTCCAATACAATTAAGTCACAATTTATTCATTCAAACAATTTGCCAAAGAAAATTTATAGAAAAATTCTATGTTGTGCACAAACCTCGTGCGAGTCGCCTCTAGGCCTTGACTTGATGATTCAGGTTCTTTTCCTATATTCTTTTCAACTGAAACACACAATTTGCTGTGTTTCAGTATCACAACTTATAATAAATCCAATAATAAATAAAATCATGTCTACTTAACTCTAATATTAATATGCTTAAAATCATGTTCTTAAAAATTTGCATTTTTGGGTTACTATTCATGGCACTATTCAAGTTAAAATGTTGACTTTCTCATACCTAATAGGTATATGAATTCCAATTACACCCACATACCACATTTTTGGGTGCCTAATTTGTTGGTTTAGGTTGCCATTTCAATTTTAGGTCTCCTAATGACAATTTCAAATTTTTAATTTTTGTGCTCTGTATCGCACTGTTCCATTGGCCTGGTTACTGTGAGAATTTGGCTAAGTATCCTTCATCAAATTTGTTCCTTATTGTCTTATCTTTAATTCCCTTTTTGAATCACTCCATTTGGAGTTTTTTAGCCCAAGATATGGTCATTTAAATAAGGCTGGCCGGATTGGTGTTACCCAGAATTTCTAGGCACCTAATTGGTTCTGGTAATTTTGGACCACTAATTTTGGGTGACAATTTCACTTGGTTATGGGCAGAATTTGGGTTGGTATTCTTCATGAAAGTTGTAGTGCTATATCATACCTTTCCAACTGCACAAAAATCAAGTTATTTGGACCTGTCTAGCCCAAGTTATGGCCAAATGAATAAATACTGTTCATTTAGTCATTTTTGTACAGAGGCAGTGCACATTACTCGGATTTGACCTAATTGTTCACTATGTTAATGTCATTTTCTGGGCATGGTTTCTAAATGATAAATGTGCCATTATGTATCTATTTTTATTCCCAATTAGCCTCACATCAATTGGGTTGGTATAATTTTAGTTTTGGCCCCTCAAAGGGACCTAGGTCAAACTGCTAGATTGGGACCCTTAAGCAATCCGAATTGCTTTTCAATTCTACCAATTCTAACACATCACAAATGGTCCTAATTGACCATTTCTAACCTCAATTAAGGTCATTTGCATCAAATTAAGACTTTAATTCCATCAAATTCATGCAATTCCATTTCCCCCTATTGTTGGCCGAATTTTCTATTTAGTCCCCCGTAATGGTTTTTGTTTGAATTTAAGTTAAATTCTAAGTTAAGTTAACTTAAAACATAGAAATTAAACAACAAAATTCAAGTTTACTTTCTAATTCTCTAAATCTTCACTTTCTTCCTTACTTTGTTTTTTCAATATTCTTTTCTAGTAGAATTAGCAAGGTTTATGGGGAATTTTTTGGGAAATTAGGGTTAAATGTATGGATTAAAAGCTTGACACCAAGCTTTAATGGAGTATTTTAATGGAGGTTTTAAAGAGAGAGGGAGGAGAGTGGAGACGACAAGGGTTGTGGGAAGAAGATAACAAATTTGTTTTTTTTCCCAATTTTTGGTTTTTATGTCTTAAATTGACTTGGTCAAATTTTATTTAAGTAAAATCTAATTATGACATCATGTGTGAGGTCATGTGAGTGATGTCATTTTCATTTTTCTTTTCTTTTTCTTTTTCCTTTATTTTTCCATTCTTCTTTAAATAAATTTTATATTCAAAACTTTCGTTTCTCCTATTTTGTTGGACATTTAGGTCAGGAGTCACCTCTAGGGGTGAATTGACCAATTTGCCCATCGTCGGTTTGATCCGGTTTGCACATAATCCAGTGTTTCTTCCGGAACTCTGACCTAATTATTTGACCTACTTATCAATCCTTTTTTGTAATTTTCTCTTTTTCACTAGGTTCGCAATAGTCCTTTGGACCGTGGCGTCACAATTTCCGGTTCAAAAGTAGGGTTAGGACTGACCTTGCAGTCACTTCCCGGTAAGGTCACCCATCGCTGTGACCATTGGCTCATTTAACCTTTTATGTTCTGTTTTTCTTATTTATGCTTAACTATCTGGCAATCACTAATTATTTGCATTCAAGGCTTATCTAGGTGTCTTAGATGTGGCTCTAATCCCCTTAATTTTCTGAACTGACACCGGTCATCGGAACAGTAAAATATACCTAGCTATGCATATAGGGGTGTTACAAATTGACTATAATTTTATCTTTAATTTTTATAAACAATTGGAAAATAAGAATTTTAGCTCCTGGACTTTGACAATCCTCATATGTCCTACAATCTGACCCTACTAGAAATCCAACTGAGCAATCCAGTGGGGAGCAAACCTTTTTACTAGAACACAGGCTTGTTACTTAATACTGGTTTTCACAATTAAAAAATATTTTTATTATATATATTTAATTAAATATTTTTAACAAACTAGCAATGCAAATAGTTAAATAATCAAAAGAAAATTTTATATAAAATTTATTTTGGAGCCAACATAGCAAAGTTGGAAAGAACATTGCATTGTTTTATAGAAAAGTTGAAGTAGGATGATTAAATTCATAATTCACAAGTACTATAGTGTTATTATATGTTAAGAGGATCATCAGCTTTGCAATTCAAGTTTTTATAAGATTGGATGAGCAGAAAGTTATATCTTCATTTTTTTGCATACAATTTACTCGATAACATGAACAGGTGAAAACATAAAGTGCATTTCACTCTCCACTTGTGTAGTTAATATCCATTAATATAGCAACACTTGTATAACAAATGGTTCCTACACCATGAAAGTACTTGCTGTTGGGATTTATGGACATATATATATATTAAGATTAACAATAATTGTATTTTATGTCTATTATAAAAGGCTTGGCCCAAATAGTAAAATTGATCTAATTTGGTTAAAATTAAGATGGGCCTAAATTATTTTATAAAGTATGGGTTTAAATGTGTAGATACCCTATATATAGTTTCTAATTTTATGATGGGCCAAATTAGAAATAGGGAAAATATATCCAGATATAAAAGTGTTATGGTCCCAAAATTGTAGGCACGATTCTTTTCTGACATCCCATCATTAGAAAAGGTAGAATTCTTTCTCTTGATCATGATATTAATTTGGAAGACCTAGAACCGTAAGACCGTAAAATTTTATCGGTATCATGGATTCATGTAACACCCTCACTGTATCAATTCAGTGCATTCTACTGTTCCGGTGACTGGTGTCGATTCGAACAGCTAGAACATCTGAAAAAATATTTAAACTAAAGTGAGGAATCATAATTAACTCAAATATTAACAAGAAAAATTAAGGAAAAATTTTAGAAATAAAATACAACCAAGTTAAATGAGATAGTGCCCTAGCGATGGGTGACTGTATGGGGAAGTATCGGTAAAGATAGTTACCGACCCCAGACCTGGGGGAAAATTCATGAAATAATTTTTGGGACTTCAGAGAAGAGTCATTGAGGTTTCTATGGCATTAGAATTCTAAGGAAAGGCTTAGAAAAATTTTTCAATCGATACAGACGATTTTAGCTCAATAAGCCAAACGGAGGGCATTTTGGTCATTTCGCCTTCAGAGGTGATTTTTGGCCAACTTGTCTAGTTAAGTAAATAATTATTATGATCTAAAATATGAATAAATATTGCTAAAAATTTAATTGAAAATGAGTAGAAAAGAAAAGGAAAGAAAAATGAAAGAAATAGGGAATTATGACATCATATGATGTCATTAAAAGTGCTCCCACCAATCACATTTGAACAAGCTATTAAAAACCAATTAAAAAGAGGTAAAATGAGGTAAAAACTAACAAAACACAATCTGCTCTTCCTCAACCCAAACAAAATGTTTCCCTTTCCCAAACCCATTCCTCCATGGAAGCTTAATGAAAGCTTCAAACCTCACCTCATCTCACCTTGAAACCACTACCTTGCTTAACAAAAAAGTGATCTTGCATCTTAAAAAACCTCTAGCCAGCAAAAGGAAGAAGAAAGAAGGAAGTTTTGGAGACTTGGAAGAGTGAGCAAAAGAGGTTAGTGTCCAATCTCTTGGCACTTTTACTTGATTCATGCTTAATGCCATGAGATAAGTAGAAATTATAAGAAAAAACAAAATAAAAATTATGTGTATCCATCCCTATAAATTTCAACAGCCTAGGAGTGGTTAGGGTTTGATGAATTTACTTGAATTAAAGTGTTTATGAGCTACCCATAGCATGAGATGAGTGCTTGAACATGATTGTGTAAGTGAAATGCAAGTATAGTGCATGAATGAACTTGAGAACTTGGACATTTGAATAACATTAGGGTTTGCTCATCTAATGGTATGTTAACTTTGTAATGGTTAATTAGTGACCATTTGAATGTGTGTGAGGAGGAATTGAAGTGAGTAAGGATGTTGAAGTGGAACTTAGGCATGCTGCCCTTGGTGACCTGCAGGACTGGTTGTGAGTCCAGCAGGTTTGAGTGGCTATAAATGGAGTTGTAGAGGTTTAATTGGTGTAAGTCCAATTGAACATGAAACTAGACACATAATGGCACCACTTTGGTGAAGAAATAATGCCCAGAAAACCAAACCAAGTTGACCTAAAAATTACCCTAACCCGGGTGACTTGCATTCTGCCTGGGCAAAATGACTAAATGAACAGTGTTTATTCATTTGGTCATAACTCAGTGTAGAAAGGTCTAATTGACCTGAAATTTTACCAGAAGAAAGCTGAGACATAGAAATACAACTTTCATGAAGAAACAAAGCCCAAATTTTGATCATAACATGTTCAAAAACTAACCTGCAATCTATGCACAAAACCTGCAGAATTGGTTCTGCCCAGAAAAATCTGGAAAATTATAATCCGGCTAGTTATGGTGTTTAGGCCATAACTTGAGCTAAAAAACTCCAAATGGAGTGATTCAAAAAAATAAATGTAACTAGACACAATAAAGAACAACTTTCATGAAGACAACTTTGCCAAAATCCTACTGTACAAATGACCAATGGAACAATAAACATAATGCTTGAAATCTGAAAATTGTGAATAACTAACACTAAGCTTTGAAATGGTATTGGCAACCAATACCAACAACTTTAGAATGCAAAATGTGGTATGTTGGGGATATTAAAATCAATATACCTATTGTCTATGAAAAAGTCAATATTTTAGTTGATTAATGAAATGAATAGTAACCTTACATGTAAAATACAAATATTCAAGAAATGATTTTGTAATATGCCCTAGTAGGCCTAATGTGATTGGGTTGGATAGGTTGGCATGCCAATAGGCTTCTAATAGCAGTACTGCGTATGATGTATGGCTTCATTTCCATTCTGTGATGATAGCCTATGGCTATACTAATTATGATGTTATACTTGGCTTTATGCCTTATTGCCTTAATGGCTTATTAGCCATTCTGTTTGCACACCGGGAGACATATTATGGCTGATGGTGTGACGGCCTGAGGTACCTGGTACCCAGTGTTAGTTTACCCATTTATCCTGTCCGGTCAATCTGTATAGGTTACTTGGGCATGGAAAAGTATAATTGTAATTGAATTAATTATTAAAGAAAATAAGGAAATGAAATATCAAGATAAAGATCAAGAATGATTACAATAAAATAAAAAAAGCTCAAAATCATCAAGAAAACAATTAACAAAATGCATGAAGAAGTTAACATCATAAAATGCAGTTAGCCTTCAACTAAACAATAAGTTAGTAATTATTCATTTCTTATGAACACAATAACTAGGAAATTATTATGTTTATTTGCATATTATATTTTCTTGTATTATTGGCACCACTAAGCTTTATGCTTAGCGCATCGCTTTTGCAACGCGTAGGTACTAAAGATTTGGATAGAGAGCCCAGTAGACCACAGACTGGGTAAGGCTATTCACAGTTCTGCATAGTATCTGTGTCACCTCACAGGCTACAGTGCATTGGTAGGACACTAGTTCCCATTTTGTATTTTGTGATTTTTGTAAGCTTTGTAATTAAACTCTTATTTTATCATGTATATTTGAAACCTATGTAATATAATTTTATATTAATGTAAGTATTTGTAACTTTGTGTTTATAAATAACATATGAGAATTTATTTATGATTTGAGCCTGATGATGATGTGAAATGAATGAATGACAAATGGAGGAATTGTTAAGAAATTGAATTAAATTGATGTGATACAAATAGAGTTTGAGAATGATTGGAAATTATTAGAAGTGTTTTTTACAGGTTCTGAAGAACTGTTTTCTCCTTTTTTAGCCTGCACTCTACCATATTTTCTATAAAATTTTTGGAGCCACAAATTAATTTATAATTTCAATAAATGATCTAAATGAGATCAATTTCATAAATTTCACTTAATAACTATAATAAATAAATTAAGAACTGATAAATATCAATGAGATAAGTTATGGTGCTTCGGTACACCGTGTGGCATATCTTGCTCGACTACACTGTAGACGGGTAAGGGGTGTCACAATTCAGGTATACTTCTGTAGCCAGTTTAATTTCTTGATGATTTGGCATGATGAATTATGGCTAGATGGAATCTAGGGTTTCTATAACAATTGGTATCAGAGCCACCTTCATGTTGATTCATTGAGATTTGATTTTTTGGCATTTGGTTTTCATGGCTCCCCTTGGTATATTTGTTACTGGTTATATATTATGTTTTAATGGCCATGAAATTCGTTGTTTTTGGTATTGCCTTGGACTTTGATATTACGGTATTGCGGCATGTATGTATATATATTTTATTGGTTTGTTATTTTTGAGATTTGCAACAACCATCTGTTGCTTTGATTTGTTTCTTTATTGCTTTGGCTACTGTATATGTATCTATAAAAATTGAATTTGTTTAAGGTATAATAAATTTGGTTGACCTTCTAAATGTTGTAATTGCACGCAATTTTTTTTTTTTGGGTTGCCTTCCTTTATAAAAAAAAGGGCAGTAGGTTGAGTTTTTATATAAAGTGCAGTGAACTTTGGGATTTTGTTTGGGATTTAAATTTGAATATTTGTATATATATATATATATATATTGAGATGAATTAATTGATCCAACATGTTGCCAATGTAACGCCCTCACTTTAGGTAGTTCCGTACATTCTACTATTCCGATGACTAACGTTTGTTTGGACAGCCAGAATGTCTGGAACCACACTTAAACTAGAGTGATGAGTCATAAATTGATTGAATAAAGATCAAGTAAAGTTAAAGGAAAATGAAAGAAGCGAAGTGCAAATCGGTTAAATGAGCAAGAGGTCCCGGTGATGGGTGACCTTATGGGGAAGTAACTGAAAGTTCAGTTGCCAACCCCAAACTCATGGGAAACCCTATGGAACATTTATTTGGGACTAAATTGAAGGATTAATGACAATGAAAATGTTAAGGAAATGTAAGAAAATTTAATACCAATCGGTAAAGGCAATTATAACTTGATGAACTCAAGGAAGGGCATTTTGGTCATTTCACATGAAGAGTCGACTTTTGATCAAAATGTCAATTAAATTAAGTGAAATTAATGTAATAAGATATGATGAAATTTTGATGAAAATACAACTAAAGAACAGTAATTGAAAGAAGAAAAGAAAGGAAAGAAAATTTAATTCTAATTATAACCTAAGCATGATTATATGATAACCTCATTAAAAATTTTCACTAATTATAATTAGACACATAGAATATATGAGACAAAAATTCATTAAAAAGAAAAAAAAATTGGTCACCTTCTTCCAATCCCTCTCTTGGCCGAAACCATTGTTAGTAGTATGCACTAGAGCATATCATTTAGTATGTATCTTGTACATATTTTATTAATTAAAGATATTTTCACTTTTCCGTTTACATAATATATTTATGTGTAATAGAAAAGGTCCATTTATATTTTGTTAGAAATTCTATTCTTAAGTTGTTAAGAATATGAGTGACAGTATTTATAGCACAAAGTATCATAAATTGGTTCACAATCGAGAATACTTCACACAGGACATGACTTATCCAGAAAGATTGTATTCATATTTGTTCCCAATGTATTTATATGAGATATAAATAAGATGAAATGGTGAGTCTCATGCCATATAACAAATATGATAGGCACTTATGCGTGATAAGTAGGCCGAACCAGTGACATTTATGACAAGCACATGGAGTTTACTCTTGTCAATGCATTGTCATAAATCATATCAGTGCATATAATCTTTAGACCTGAGATAGCACAGTTATCTTGTATATAGGTGGTTTGAGTTTGATACTGCTTTCATACTTGTACTGTGTATGGATATATGGGCATGTGTTGGCTCCTATTAGTTATATATGGAGGTAGGTGTTGATCAAGATGGAATCTGTTACCCTAAGTAAATAGGGATAAAATCCTATATTCATTTAATTGTTCTTGATGTTTCAAGTTCCTGGCCAGGACAGATAGATTTAATTAGAAAAGAGTTTCTGATGAGAATATCTTTTTAATCAAGAACTGGAATTAAAAGAGAGCATAATATTCATAGCAGATGGGGTTTGACATAAACCATGGCTCCAGCTCGAATTAGGATTTTGTAACAGCTAGTGCATGGTAACATATGATTATAGGTTCATTTAAGGTAAACCTTATTACTAATTGGGTGGCTATGGCATGCTATGCTAGGTGTTAACCACAGTTTATAAGGTGCCTAAAATGATTTAGAGAAATCATTTATAGTAAGAAAGAGTTCTGATGATATTAAGAGTTGATATCATATCTCATTGCCAATTAGTGATGAGCCTAGTGAGTCACACACATACACAAGTAATCACCAAGTTAAATGTGATTTAATTAATTAATTAAAGAGTTTAATTGATTAATTAAATAGGTTTAGTTTGTAATTAGATTGCAAAGTCCTTAGCATGGCTTGAAACCAAATCTAGGTTATTAGATGTATAGTATAAGTTAAATTTATATTTAAAGTATTTAAATATGAATTTAATTATGAGAGATTAATTAATAGAGTTTAATTAATTAATTTATATTTGATATAAATTGATTAGTAGAAGAGAAATAATTATTTTGGGTTGAGAACTCAAAATTAAGATACAAGGGTAATTTGGTCATTTCACAGGATGGCATGTGGCACTAAGAGATGGTGACACATGGTACTACACATAAGCTTTCCATTTGTCTTTTATTCATGTAAGATGATCAAAGTCAAGATTAAATCTAGGTTTGACACTTGTCACAATGTGATTGGGTCAATTAAACTAAGAGCCAATCAGAAGATGACATATGGCTAGGGTTTTAAGTGATAACCTAGCTATATAAGGGAAAGGATGAAAGAACAAAATAATAATTTGATTTCTTTCATTGTGTGCCGCCACCCATTGAGCACCTCTCCTCTCTTCTTCTTAATCTCTCAACAATTCAAAGAGAAAACAAATGTTTTCTTTGAATTAAAATTGCTAGAAATTGTTTTTAGTGTCCAATATACATCTGCAACCTCTCTAAAAGGCAAAACCACAATTTCTAATTGATTGGAAAGGCTTGAGAAGCTATTCAAGGGGCTGCCATTGGTGATCTTGGTGTGGACAAGCTAGAGGGATAACATCTGGTGTCCTAGGTGCATCCCAAAGGTACCAAACGCAACTACAGTGCATCAAAAGGTTAGTGCGCATGTTCTTGATTTAATCTAGGGTTCTAATGAATTAATATATTAATTCTAAAATCTTAAATGACAAATATAGATCCAAAAACATATTAAAAGTGTTTTAATATGCTATTGAACATTGAAATCAAATAGGTAAATAATGAATCTTGCATGATGCATGAGACCCTAGAAGAAAAATTTTGAATTCAATGATCTAAACTAATATTTTTCATGCTTCCGCTCCTTCAATTGGTATCAGAGCCACTATAATTGCCATTTAGATTGTTTAATATATGATTTAATTGTGTGATTTGATCATGAGATGATTGATTCATTGCTGGTTGCAAAGAATAGGTGGCGTTATGATGATGAACACCATTGGTGCACATGGTTTGGTGCATTCAACCATGCGCATGACTTTTAGGCTTGAATGTGGGCTTAGTCAAGGCCCATAATTAGGCCCATGACTAATTAAAGTGTTTAATTAGGAGTTTTAATCACACAATTAAATTTTGATTCAAATCTGAATTTTTAAATTTGTTTGAATGTGATTCAAATATGAATTTTTAAATTTATTTGAATGTGATTCAAATCTGAATTTTTAAATTTGTTTAAATCATATTTAAATCTAAATTTTTAAGTTTAATATGAGATATTCAATTTAATTTTAGTGTATATATTTTATTTAATTGTTAAATGGTGATATGCATGATGGATGATCATGGACAATAAAAGACCAATGTGATTGGATTTATTTCTTTTATGTTTCTTTGGGTTGTAAATTAATTAATTTATTTTAGTGGCATGTATTATAAAGGTTGTAATATTTTTGGGTTGTAATTTCATTTATTTGGTTCTTGTAAATTCGCCTTGGAATGCCAAGGATTACTATGTAATTGGATTGCAAGAAGATCAAGGAGGTCAAGAGCATTGGTGAGATTAGTGGGAGGAATTCAAGATCAAGTGTTGATTAAGTACTCCTTTAGCAACTCTTATAAAATGAATGAATGAAATGCACCTAGGAATGCCCTGATTCAATTCTTGGTGGCTCAGAATTGAATCCCTTAGAAAGTCCATGATCATACCATATTTATTATTTATCCATGAATGCATGAGATGTATGGGATTATATGCAGGTATATGATATATGCATGCTAAATGGATAATATGCAAAGTGAGACCATAATAGTAATTAGGACGACCACAAAATCTTCTAAATAAATGATTAAGTTAGAAATGGTATAATTAAAGTAATTATAACATGGGCCCTCCATTGAGGCAATTATTTTAAGAAATTTTAAATACTTGCATATGATACAATTAATTTAAGAGATTTTCTTAAGAATAATTATTAAGCATGAGATGTTGTAAATATGTAAATAGTTTGGTGCCCAATAATGGATGTGCCTGAGGACATTAAAATTATTTGCATATTTACTGGCTCAATGGGATCAACTTAACTAATGCAAGATAAGTCAATAATGGATGTGCCTGAGATTTTGAGCATTAGGGGCTAGGTAAAGGATTGAACCTCACATGAGATGTGATGGGCAAGGCGTTGATCACTTATAGTTTATTGTAATTCCAATAATGGATGTGCCTGAGGATGATCAATAGGATTATAAGAATTCAATCACCCATTAGAAATCCATCCAACTAGGATTTCCGTTTTCTACTTTGGAAGTGTAGGATTCGCTAAGTTAGTTGGAGGACCAATTTGATTAAAAGACCATAATCATTTTGGGTTAAATACATGATACATTTACTAATTAATCTAGTTATTTTCTATAGTTAATTTCCTGATAATAATGAGCACACCACAACCATCACCATCAAATATCTTTACAAGCATACTTGATCGCAATAGGTTGACAGGACCTAATCTATCTGATTGGCTAAGAAATTTGAAACTTGTCCTGAACCTTGAACATATAGGATATGTTCTAGACTCAAATGTTCCTGGTCCCTTACTTCCAGAGGCCACTCAAGAGGAATATGAAACTTTAGACAAGTGGAAGGAGCATGATATGAGAGCCAAGTGTTACATGCTTGCTTCTATGAGTAATGATTTACAGAAGCAGCATGAGAACATGCAGAGTGTAAGTGAGATCCTTCTTCACCTACAAGAGTTATATGGTGAGCACAGCACGAATGCTAGGTATGAGATATCTAGACAGCTATTCCGCATGAGGATGTTTGAGGGACAAAATGTTGGGGATCATGTCCATAAGATGATTCGGCTGATTGAGCTGCTGGAACATCTTGACTTTAACATGGATTTCTAACTGCAAACGGATTTGATCCTTCAGTCCCTTCCTGAGTCATTTGGGAATTTTGTGACAAATTTCCATATGACTAAGCAAGAATGCACCTTGGCTGGTTTACTCAACATGCTGGTTATTGCCCAAAAGAATATGCCGAGCAATAAAGGAAAAGAGGTAGCTTTGATTGCATCTTCTTTTGCTGGAAAGTCCAACAAGAAGAAGGGCAATAAGAAAAAGAAACCTCAAATTCCTGGTCCTTCCAAGAAGATAGATAAACAGAAAGGGAAGACTAAAGCTGATGGAGGCAAAAGAAAGTATTTCCACTGCCAGCAAGATGGGCACTGGAAAAGGAATTACCCAGGGTATCTTGCTTTTCTGAAGGACAAGAAGGATACACCTTTGGAAGGTATGTCCATATCTTGTTATTTAGATTCTGATGATACTCATAGTTCATCTACAGCTTGGGTTTTAGATACTGGTGCCAGTTTTCACATTTCTTATGATATGCAGGAACTAGTAAACAGTAGCAGCTTGTGTTCTCGAGGTGTTAGACTCCGGATTGGCGATGGCTCAACTGTTGAAGCTTTAGCCATAGGATCTAAATCTTTTTACATGTCTGGACATGTTTTGTGTTTGAATAATATTTTATATGTACCTGATACTTTTAAGAACATCATTTCTATATCTAGTTTAACTAGAGATGGTTATGAATTTCACTTAACAGATGTTGTTTACAATATTTATTTTGGAAATAAATATGTTGGCTCGAGTTATATGCATGTTGGTCTTTGTTATTTGGATAATAATGACAAACACAAATTGAATGCAAGTAATCCAAATGAATGCAATCCCATGATGAAAATCAACTAAAGTTCAAAATATATTTGGCACTTAAGGTTAGGTCATGTTGCAGAAGATAAGATTGCAAAATTAGAGAAAATGGGGATTCTATCCTCATTGGGTTCTGAACCTACTCCAACTTGTGAATCCTGCCTTCAAGATAAAATGACTAGATCACCCTTTGTTGGACAAGGGCTAAGAGCTGAAAATATTTTGGAGCTAATACATAGTGATGTATGTGGTCTATTTAAAGAAATGGCTAGAGGCGATTTTTATTATTTTATTACTTTTACTGATGATAAATCAAGGTTTGGGTATTTGTATTTGATGAAATACAAACATGAATCCTTTGAAAAGTTCAAAGAATTTAAATCTCAAGTAAAAAATCAAACAGGAAAAATTATTAAAGCTCTTCGATCAGATCGTGGAGGTGAATACCTGAGTACTGAATTTGATGAATACTTAAAAGAGCATGGCATTGTTTCCCAGCTAACTCCTCCAGGAATACCGCAGTTGAATGGTGTATCTGAAAGGAGAAATCATACCCTATTGGATATGGTACGTAGTATGATGAGCTATACTGATATGCCAATCTCCTTTTAGGGATTTGCATTAGAATCAGCTTTACATGTTCTGAATAGGATTCCATCAAAATCAGTATCTTCCACACCTTATGAGATATGGCATGGAAGAAAACCAAGTCTTAAGCATGTTAAGATTTGGGATTTTCTAGTTCATATCAAAAAGCTGAACACTGATAAATTGGAAATCAGATCAGAAAAGGGTCGATTTGTTGGATATCCAAAAGAGAGTTTTGGATATTATTTTTATTTGCCTACATCACAAAAGGTTGTGGTAAGTAGAGATGCCACATTTCTTGAACAACAGTTTGTTCTGATCAACCAACATATCAAATGGATATAGATCCATCTAGTCAACCTACACCTGTTAATGAAACATCTACTGTAATTCCTCATAGATCTACTAGGATTTCTCACCCGCCAGTGAGATATGGTTTTCTTCATGAAGAAGAACAAGAGTTGTCTGCTCATAAAGAAGTAGATCATGGAGATGATCCACTTACCTATGAAGAAGCTATATCAGATATAGACTCTTCAAAATGGATTGATGCTATGAAATCCGAGATTGATTCCATGTATAAGAATCAAGTTTGGGATCTTGTTGACCCACTTGAAGGTATTGTACCTATAGGGAACAAATGGGTTTTTAAGAAGAAAATTGGTTCTGATGGAAAGGTAGAGACCTATAAAGCAAGACTAGTAGCGAAAGGGTTTCGCCAAAGGCAAGGAATCGACTATGAGGAGACTTTCTCACCTATTGCCATGCTTAAATCAATTAGGATTCTATTAGCAATAGCTGCATACTATGATTATGAGATTTAGCAGATGGACATCAAAACAACTTTTCTCAATGGATACATTGAAGAAAACATTTTCATGGAACAACCTAGGGGTTTTGAATCTGAAGATGGTTCCAAGGTATGCAAGCTAAAGCGATCCATTTATGGGTTGAAACAAGCTTCGAGGAGTTGGAACATCCGTTTTGATGAAGCCATTAAGTCATTTGGTTTTATTAAAAATGAGGATGAGCCATGTGTATATAAGAAGGTTAGTGATAGGGCTGTCACTTTCCTTGTCTTATATGTGGATGACATTTTATTGATGGGTAATGACACTGGTATGTTGACAACTGTAAAGGTATGGTTATCAAATACATTCTCCATGAAAGACTTAGGGGAGGCAACCTATATTCTTAGGATTCGTATCTATAGAGATAGAGCGAAAAGAATAATTGGTTTATCCCAAAGTCTATACTTAAAAAAGGTGTTAAAGAGGTTGAACATGCTTGATTCCAAGAGAGGATTGTTAACAGTGAGACATGGTATCCACCTTTCTAAAGAGATGTCTCCAAAGACACCTGAGAAAAGAGATAAAATGGCCAAGATTCCATATGCTTCGGCTATTAAAAGTTTGATGTATGCAATGTTGTGTACTAGGCCGGATATAGCATATGCTGTTAGTTTGACTAATAGATATCAATCCAATCTAGGTTTGGAACATTGGATAGCTGTCAAGAATATCCTTAAATACTTGAGAAGAACTAAAGGTTTATTCTTGATATATGGAGGTGGTGACTTGCAATTGGATGTTTATGCTGATTCTGATTTCCAATCAGATATCGATGATAGAAAGTCTACCTCTGGGTATGTGTTCATTTGTAATGGAGGTGCAGTTAGTTGGAAGAGTTCCAAACAGAGTATGACTGCAGATTCTACTACAGAGTTCCAAATAGAAAGTCTACCTCTGGGTATCTTAATTGTTGCATCAGATGCTATAAAGGAAGCTGTTTGGATAAAGAAGTTCGTGACAGAACTTGCAGTAGTTCCTTCCATTGAGTCAGCAGTTCCACTCTACTATGACAACAATGGAGCAGTCATACAGGTTAAGGAAACCCATTCTCACCAGAAATCCAAACACATAGAAAGGTTCTATCATATTATCAGAGAGATAGTTGGGCGAGGCGATGTAGCCATGTAAAAAATAGCATCAGCTGAAAATCCAGCTGATCCATTCACTAAGCCTATGTCACAAGCTTAGTTAAACCGAAATCTTGAGAAGATAGTTCTAAGATATTGTAAAGAATGGCTCTAGTGCTAGTGGGAGATTGTTAGTAGTATGCCCTAGAGTATATCATTTAGTGTGTATCTTGTACATGTTTTATTAATAAAAGGCATTTTCACTTTTCCGCTTACATAATATATTAATGTGTAATAGAAAAGGTCCATTGATATTTTGTTAGAAATTCTATTCTTAAGTTGTTAAGAATATGAGTGATAATATTTCTAGCACAAAGTATCATAAATTGGTTCACAATCGAGGATACTTCACACAGGATATGACTTATCCAGAAAGATTGTATTCATGTTTGTTTCCAATGTATTTATATAAGATATAAATAAGATGGAATGGTGAGTCTCATGCCATATAACAAACATGATAAGCACTTATGCATGATAAGTAGGCCAAACCAGTGACATTTATGACAAGCACATGGAGTTTACTCTTGTCAATGCATTGTCATAAATCATATTAGTGCATATAATCTTTAGACTTGAGAAAGCACAGTTATCTTGTATATAGGTGGTTTGAGTTTAATACTGCTTTCATACTTGTACTATGTATGGGTATATGGGCATGTGCTGGCACCTACTAGTTATATATGGAGGTAGGTGTTGATCAAGATGGAATCTGTTATCCTAAGTAAATAGGGATAAAATCCTATGTTCATTTAATTATTCTTGATATTTCAAGTTCCTGGCCAGGACAGATAGATTTAATCAGAAAAGAGTTTCTGATGAGAAAATCTTTTTAATCAAGAATTGGAATTAAAAGAGAACATAATATTAATAGCAAATGGGGTTTGACATAAACCATGACTCCAGCTCGAAT
Source organism: Hevea brasiliensis (assembly GCF_030052815.1). Taxonomy (NCBI): domain Eukaryota; kingdom Viridiplantae; phylum Streptophyta; class Magnoliopsida; order Malpighiales; family Euphorbiaceae; genus Hevea; species Hevea brasiliensis. The sequence continues at coordinate 2,601,951 of NW_026614585.1, forward strand.
TGGGATTTTGTAATAGAGAGATTCTAGTGCATGGTAACATATGATTATAGGTTCATTTAAGGTAAACCTTATTACTAATTGGGTGGCTATGGCATGCTATGCTAGGTGTTAACCACAGTCTATGAGGTGCCTAAAATGATTTAGAGAAATCATTTATGGTAAGAAAGAGTTCTGATGATATTAAGAGTTGATATCATATCTCATTGCCAATTAGTGATGAGCCTAGTGAGTCACACACATACACAAGTAATCACCAAGTTAAATGTGATTTAATTAGTTAATTAAAGAGTTTAATTGATTAATTAAATAGGTTTGGTTTGCAATTAGATTGTAAAGTCCCTAGTATGGCTTGAAACCAAATCTAGGTTATTGGATGTATAGTATAAGTCAAATTTATATTTATAGTGTTTAAATATAAATTTAATTATGAGAAATTAATTAATAGAGTTTAACTAATCAATTTATATTTGATATAAATTGATTAATAGAAGAGAAATAATTATTTTGGGTTGAGAACTCAAAATTAAGACACAAGGGTAATTTGGTCATTTCGCAGAGTGACATGTGGCACCATGAGATGGTGACACGTGGCACTACACATAAGCTTGCCATTTATCTTTTAATCATATAAGATGATCAAAGTCAAGATTAAATCTAGGTTTGACACTTAGCACAATGTGATTGGGTCAATTAAACTAAGAGCCAATCAGAAGATGATATGTGGCAAGGGTTTTAAGTGATGACCTAGCTATATAAGGGAAAGGATGAAATAACAAAATAATAATTTGATTTCTTTCATTGTGTGCCGCCACCCAGTGAGCACCTCTCCTCTCTTCTTCTTCATCTCTCATCAATTCAAAGAGAAAACAATTGTTTTCTTTGAATTAAAATTGCTAAAAATCATTTCTAGTGTCCAATATACATCTGCAACCTCTCTAAAAGGCAAAACCACAATTTGTAATTGATTGGAAAGTCTTGAGAAGCTATTCAAGGGGTTGTCATTGGTGATCTTAGTGTGGACAAGCTAGAGGGATAACATCTGGCGTCCTAGGTGCATCCCAAAGGTACCAAACACAACTACAGTGCATCAAAAGGTTAGTGCACATGTTCTTGATTTAATCTAGGGTTCTAATGAATTAATCTGTTAATTCTAAAATCTTAAATGGAAAATGTAGATCCAAAAACATATTAAAAGTGTTTTAATATGCTATTGAACATTGAAATCAAATAGGTAAATAATGAATCTTGCATGATGCATGAGACCCTAGAAGAAAAATTTTGAATTCAATGATCTAAACTAATATTTTTCATACTTCTGCTCCTTCAAACACTCCCTCATCTCTCTTCCTCCATTTTTGGTTTTTCAAGCTTAATTTCCCTTGATTTTCTTCCTTATTTTTCATAACACCAAATACAAAAACTTGATTATAGACCTTGATTAAGAGACTAGTAGCAAAAAGAAGAAGGGAAAGTGAGGAATTGGAAAGCTTGGAAATCTCTCAAATGAGGTTAGTGCCTAATCCTATCTCCTTCCTTCTTTAAATCTTGAAATTTAGTTAAATTGAGATGAAATTTCATGAGAAATGCAAAAGATGATGTAACGCCCTCACTTTAGGTAGTCTATAAATTCTACTGTTCTGATGATTAACGTCTGTTCGGACATCCAGGATGTCTGGAACTACACTCGAACTAGAGTGAGGAGTCATAAGATGATTAAATAAATACTAAGAAAAATTAAAGAAAAATAAAAGAAATGAATTGTAAATGAGTTAAACGAGCCGGAGTCACGGCGATGGGTAACTATATCGGGAAGCAACTGTGAAGACAGTTGCCAACCCCAGACCCGCGAGGAACCTTATGAAATAATTTTGGCACTTAATTAAAGGTTTACTGAGGTGTAAATGACATTAAAAATGTCAATAGAAAATTCAAGAGAATTTATTAATCGATACAGATAAAAATAACCCGACAAGCATAACAAAGGGCGTTTTGATCATTTTAACCCCAGAGTTGAATTTTGACCTAAATGCCAATTAAAATAGGAGAGATTAAGACACATAGAATAAATTTAAAATCATGAAAATTGTAATGGAAGTAGAAAAAGAAAAGAAGAGGAGAAAAAGGAAAAATAAAATGGGATTAATGACATCACTCATGATGTCATTAAAAATTTTATTAATTAAACTTAAATTTCCATTAGATAAATGAGTAGAATGAGTCAAAATTGACTAAAATTCAGATTCATCTTCCTCACCTTGTCTCTCTCATAGGCTGGCCACCAGTGGAGTACCTTTCCTCCATTTTTATCAAGCTTTGAGCTTGATTTCTCTAAGCTTTCTACCCCAAAACCCAAAGTCACCTTCACTAAAAATTATCCCCACACTATAAGGAAGCTCTAGGTAGCCACAAGGAGTAGAAGTTTTAGAGTGTTCCCAAGTTCAAGAAGTGATCAACATAAGGTTAGTGCCTTTTCTCCCTTTCTTCTTCTTTTAATCATTGATTTTGACTTGAGATAAGTAGAAATTGTAAGAAAACAAAAGAAATTCATGAACATATGGGGTCACTAATTTTCGAAAGCCCTAGGAAGTGAGTGAAATTGATGGTTTTGATGGTTTTGATTTGGTTAGTGAAGTTGATTAATGAAGTTTAATGTATTAGAAATTGAATTGCATGGAAGTATGCTTGACATTGAAATTTTGAGTTAGGGTTTGACCTAACTATTAGGGCTTTTATGAAATTGCTTGCAATTGACATTATTGAGACTGATTGTAGCTTATTAGAAATGCCATGTATGCCAAATTGTAGTTTGGGAGTTGGAGGAAATGAATTGAGAGTGTACATTTTCTATGTAGGTTATGGGACTCTTTGAGTCCAGTGTTGTTTTTGAGCTATAACTTGGATTGTATTGCTCCAATTGGTATGAGGAAACAAATTCTATAAAGAACACCAGACCTAAAAGTTGCTGCAACATGTTCAATTAAATTGGTAAATTGTAACTCCAAAACCTACTTAGCTAAGGAACCAAATTTAGGAAATGAACCAGTTGTGGTTATTTAACCATAACTTGAGTTCTAAAAATCGAAATGACCTGATTCAAAAAGGAAAACAAAGAGAAGACATAGAGGGACAACTTCCATGAAGGAAGTGTGGCCAAACAATGGCCACATCTTGACCAATTTGTTAAGTGAATTTAAGACATCAAATCTGGACTTTGAGAAAGGTTCATAAAATGACTTGTTATATGATATGAAGTTAATCAAAATGGATTGTAAAACATAAAAGTGACATGAATATGCATGTGAGACTTATGTTTCCCATTACCAGTGACATGAAAATGCTATGAAATACAATTAGTACATAATATGAAATAATAAAACTATAAGTACTTAAAAATATTATTTTGCTCAAAGTATACCTAGACTTATTTATATAGTATGGATAGATTGGTATACCAATTAGAGACTATAGATTGTAGTACTGCCCACAGGAATAGTCATTGATAGACAATATATATCTAAGATGGTTATTCTACTGGCTTTATGCCCGCCCATTGACCATTTTGCTTGATTTTATTTCTAGCTTCATGCCTGCCCAGTAGCCTTGTGCCTAACATGACAGACGTATACATGTTAGGCATATGGATGTTTAACTAGTATACTCCGGTGTATCCAGTCTTTATAGTTTGTTATAGGTTACTTGGGCACAAATATGAGTAATAAGTCTTAAATTCAGATAATTATATGAAGAAACAAATTCGAGCAATAAGATTGAAATGACGTAAATGAACGAAGAAAATCTTAATAACTTACTTGCTCCTAAGAATTTATAAAATATGTAAATGACTTAGAAATTTATGAAATTACACATAGAATAATTATTTTAATTGTTTAGTTATTTTTTCTTTATTTTATGCACCACTAAGCGTTATGTTTAACGCATTGGTTTTTCCATCGCATAGGTACAGGAGACCACCAGCAGCCGCAGTAGAGCTTAGACAGGACTTTGATCAGATCTGCTACAGTGTAGATTGTCACCTCAGCAATCCATTTTTGTAGGGCTCATGTATAGTTAAATTTTGCATTTTTGTTATTGTATACAAGTAAATGATGTAAATCATTTTTTGATCGTAAATAAAATTGTAAATATTGTACTTGATTTTATATGAATGAAATGAAGTATTTTATTTACTTAAAATGATTATGAGTATTATGATGACATGACATGATTTATGGAAAATGATATGGATATGAGATTTTAATAGGTAAATAATAGAGGAGACTCCGTTCAGGTCTCCACAAAAATAAGATGTGATAAAAAAAAAATTTCTCCATACATGGAATAATATAAATAAATGAAATTTAAGTTAATATGGTAGAAGACAGGACAAGATAAGGTGCTCCGGCACCGAATATAGCATGCCTTACTTGACTACATTGTAGACCGGGTAAGGGGTGTTACATTTATTGGTATCAGAGCAAAGGTTTAGGCATTCCTAAGCATAGGTAGATAGAGAGATATAGTGTGCATAACATGCATGAGCCTTTACATAGGAGTCGAGGTGACACTAATGTAGATCTATTCTTTATTTATTTTATAGGATTGATGGGAGTCTGATCCTTCTGAGGAAGGGTCTTACCAACCTGAGAAGGAGGAGATTGGTAGTCATGCACCTGTCTACAGTCAGGGGCGAGACGGGAGATAGGAGTCATCTTGTGGTGCTGTGGGTAAAGCGCAGCAAGCATTTTTGGAGCAGATGATTTAGATGCTTCGCCATGTTACCGGAGCCATTCCACAGCATTAGCTACAACCACAGCCTGTACAGCGGTCCCTACTAGAGAAGTTGAGAAAATATGGGGCCGTCAACTTTATGGGTAAGAAGGTGGATGACCCAGTCGCTACTGAGCATTGGCTAGAGCGGACTGAGAGAGTGTTGAAACAGTTACACTACACACCAGAGCAGTAGTTAGAGTGCGCTCTGTCGTTACTACAGGAGGAAGCCTACCAGTGGTGGGATACGTGTCCCAAGCGGTACAGCTGACAACGCTTACCTGGGACTTCTTCTTGGCTGAGTTCAAGAAGAAGTATATTTGTCACGTGTATTTAGAGGCCAGAAGGAGAGAGTTTCTGACACTAATACAGAGATAGCTGACGGTCTCTGAGTACAAGAGGGAGTTTGTGAGGCTAGGTAGATATGCTCGGGAGATAATGCCTACAGAGGCAGACCGGTGCCATAGATTCGAGGATGGACTAAACGATAATATTAGACTTCTGGTGATGGCATATAAGTATACAGACTTCTCACAGTTAATGGTTGCAGCTCTTAATGTAGAAAGAGTACGAAATGATGAGCAAACTCGGAGAGATAGGTAGCATAAGAGAGGATCTAGAGCAGGGCAATCTAGCATGCCAACTTCTGCTAATAAGAAGTCCAAGGGCCAGAAAGGCCAGTATGAAGTATCTATGGCCAGTTCTCCTGGAACAGTAACAAGGAGATCAGCCCCAGTGCTAGAGTGTACCCACTGTGGGAGGAGGCACCAAGGAGAGTACTGATTATTGACTGGAGGATATTTTAGATGTAGATCTACGGATCACCTTTTGAGAGATTGCCCATAGAGGGGTGCTCCCATTGCCCCACCATAGATAGAGAGATCTGCCCCTGCAGCCTAGAGGGGTAGATAACCTACGAGGCCAGAGGTGATGGGTACCTTACAGAGACCAGCTTCTGAGACGATTGAGTGGCCCAAGGCCCTAGTGGCACCTCAAGTATATGCTATGGCTCAGAAGGAGCCAGATCCAGTAGATGTTAGCAGAGGTATATTTTTTTTTGTTAATAATACTTTAGCATATAATATAGACCCTGTATATGAGATGAAAGAAGATAGGTGCAGAACTAATTCAGATAAGATTGTAAAGCTAGATTTAGTAAGACAGACTAAGGAGAAATTGAAGTATTATAACATGAAAAAGTAAAAAAACAAGGAGATAGCAGTTCCTTGACTATTTACACTAAGTAAATTTCGAGGACGAAATTTTTATTTAGAGGGGAAGAATTGTAACGCCCTCACTTTAGGTAGTTTGTATATTCTTCTGTTCTAATGACTAAAACTACACTCGAACTAGAGTGTGGAGTCATGAGATGATTAAATAAAGACCAAGAAAAATAATAAAAAAAAAAGAAATGAATTGTAAATGAGTTAAACAAGCCGGAGTCACGGCGATGGGTGATCGTACCAGGAAGCGACTGTGAAGATAGTTACTATAGAAAATAGAGAATTTGGAAAATTTTCTTTTATATTTCTTCATATAAAAATGATTTACAAGCATTCTAATTTATATACAAAGGCTAGGACTAACTAGGAAACTAATAATAGCCAATAAATACAATGATTCCTAATTATATTCTAATTTATAGCTAATTTACACTGATTAAGGGATTTACGCTAATTGAGGGATTCTAACACTCCCCCTCAAGTTGGTTCATGGATGTTGCGCATGCCTAACTTACAAACTAGAGTATGAAACCCCTTACAACTTAATCCCTTAGTGAACACATCAGCTAACCGGTCTTTCGACCCTACGTAAGAGATACTTAAGGAACCATTGACAACTTTTTCTTTTATGAAGTGTCTGTCAATCTCTATATGCTTGGTCCAATTATGCTAAACTGGATTGTGAACTATACTGATGGCAACTTTGTTATCACAGAACAAGGACAAACCACTAGTTTTCAGCAATTTTAATTGCTCCATCAACTTTCATAACTACAATAGTTCACAAATACTTTGAGCCATTGCTTTAAACTCAGCCTCTGCACTAGATCTAGTTGTCACATTTTGCTTCTTGCTTCTCCAAGTGACTAGAATACCACCAATAAAAGTACAGTGACTAGATGTTGATCTCCTATCATCAAGAGTCTATCCCAATCTGCATTTGTAAAGGCCTTAATCTGAAGATGGCCATGCTTTGAGAAAAGAAGTCATTTCCTAGGTGCAGATTTTAAGTATCTCAAGATGCGAAAAATAGCCTCCAAATGAGGTTCACAAGGATCATACATATACTGACTTACTAGACCCACTGCATATGTTATATCTGGTCTAGTATGCGAAAGGTAAATCAGTCTGCCAACCAACCTCTGATATCTCTCAATATCCACGGATTCCCAAACTCTAGCTTGCAATTTGTGATTTACCTCAATGGGAGACTTTGCTAGTTTATAACCTAGCATTCCTGTTTCCTCCAACAGATCTGGTATGTACTTCCTTTGAGAAATAAAGATTCCTTTATCTGATCTGGCAACCTCTATTCCAAGAATGTACTTTAGCCTTTCCAAATCTTTGATTTCAAACTCTTGTGCTAGTTGTTCCTTTAGATGAATCATTTCTTCCCTATCATCATCAGTTACCACAATATCATCCACATAGACAATAAGCAAAGTGATCTTACCCCTATAGTGTTTTATAAACAAGGTGTGATCAGCATTGCTTTGGCAGTATCCAAAAGAAACCATAGCCTTACTAAACCTGTCAAACCATGCCCTAGGTGACTGTTTTAAACCATACAGTGCTTTCTTCAATCTGTAAACTTTTCCTTTGGTCTTCCCATTCTCAAACCATGGAGGGATTTCCATATATACTTCTTCTACCAAATCACCATGTAGAAAGGCATTTTTCACTTCAAACTGCTGCAAATCCCACTCAAGATTTACTGCACATGATAGTAAAATTCTGATGGTATTCATTTTAGCAACAGGAGCAAATGTTTCCTGGTAATCTACCCCATACGTCTGTGTGAAGCCTTTTGCTACCAGCCTAGCCTTATATCTTTCAATTTAACCATCTGCTCTATGTTTCACAGTGAACACCCACTTGCATCCAATTGGTTTTTTCCCCATTGGAAGAGTAACAAGTTCCCATTTCTCATTCTTTTCTAGAGCTTTCATCTCCTCCACCATGGCTACCTTCCATTTTAGATCAAGACATGCTTTCTTCCAATCCTGTGGGATAGAAATAGAGGAAATGGACAATAGAAAGGCTCTATAGGATGAAGACAAATAATCATAGGAAATGAAGTTAGAGATGGGATGTTTAGTACAGGTTCTAACACCTTTTCTGAAAGCAATAAGAATATCAAGATCATTATTAGAAGAAGGAAGAGTAGATTGAGAATTAAAATTAGACTCTTCAGTAACCAAAGGAGACTCATCACATACCTTAGGATGTTCAGGAATTGAATTCAGAAATTTCGGTTGATCAGTAGTCTCCTGCTCAATGGCTATATTTGTCTTGTTTCGCCGAGTATAGATTCTCAAATCTGGTCCATTCAGTTTCTCTCAAGATTTAAGTGACTCCCCCTGAGTATCATTATTAGGTATAAGCTTTAGACCCAGATTTTCCCTTTGCAATTGAAAGTTGGGAGAGCACAAAGAAGACGGGAAAGGCACCTCTTCTTCCTTCCTATACTCCCCATGAAGAGGTGGATGGAAATAAGATTCAGATTCCCTAAAGGTAACATCCATGCTCACAAAATATTTTCGTGTAGGAGGGTGGTAACACCTACACCCCTTCTGAGTACTGGAATAACCAACAAAGACACACTTGAGGGCTTAAGGTTCTAACTTCCCCCTATTAGGCTGATGAACAAAGCAAACACAATCAAAGACCTTTGGAGTGATAAGTGCATAATTTATTAATTTTACTCCCATCACATCTAGTATTTTTTAGTGTGTTTTTTATGTTTAATTTAGTTGGTTAAAATATATTTATCATTTAGACATATTTTTAGATGTGGAATAATTGTGTTAAATGGAGAACTTTTTAGTGTTTGACCTTTGCTGTATTTTTTAGGTGTTTCTAAAGTTGTGGGTCTCCAAATTGATTGCTCTTTAATCCATTGAAAAGCTAAGATAGAGCACTTCAAATGATAAAGAGGGACCAAAGCCCAAATCAGTCTCCAAGGTTGACAAAATGAGCTATGGATCTATTGCAAAAGCCCAGACTCGATGGGTCAAGACCAGTTTCAGTATTTATTTTGCATCTGGAGTTTTAAATGTCCAAATGAAGCAAGGACAAGCCCAATTGAACCCTAAGAGCCACCTCTACAACTTCTATGAAGGGCTAGATGAGAGATGAGGCCATTTTAATTGTAAAAAATGGCAATGAATTCGTCACAATGGGCTACACCATCTGACTGAACCAGTCCTGATTTTTGGGCCATAACTTGGGCTGTAGACCTCGGATTTGGGTCCATGAGTACCCATTCGAAAGCTAAGAAATAGGGCTACAACTTTCCTGAAGAGGACAGAGGCATATTTGGAAAGAAAGTCACTAAAAATCTACCTTGATTCTAAAAACGTGAATGCAGGCTGAAAATCTGTATCTTGAATTTCAAAACCTTTCCTATTTTGGTTTGGTTCCTATCTTTAGGATTAGGTTTTTTTTTAGTATAAATACGTCTTTGGGCAGTAGCTAAGAGCATCTCAATTCAGACTTTCGTTCTCCATTTACATTCTTGATTTCTTCTTTATTTCTGCTTTAATTTTCTATAAGCCATGAACATGAGTGGCTAAGTTTTTAATTCAGTTCAAAGGATTCAAGCTCTTTTGCTTGATTTGTGAGACCAGGTTCTTAATTAATTTATGTCTTTTTGAACATCTATTGTTTTCTGATTTAATTATTTTTGATCTGTTGAATGATTTGCTAAAAAGGCCTATTAGTTAATTGTTTGATTTGATCAATTGCTAGTTCATCTTCATAATCCGTAATTGTTGTATGAGATTGAACATGAGTAGTAATTAGGTTTTATTGATTATGATCCCAGTTTTTGATAATAACCTAAGGAAACAATAGGGTGGATTAAATGATTTATGCTTCATAAATTATTATTCAGCTTAACTACTTCCTTTTCTTAAAGTAGTTATTAATTTGTTGAGGATTGCTTACTACCAACTCAGTTAATAATTACAGTCAATAAGAGTGCTGGGCTCGAATTGATGAGAATAGGGAAGTCAGGGGTTCACCTCGCTGTTTGGTAAATCTATGTTAAGTATTCAATAAGAGATAATTGTATTTCTTTTGTTTATGATAAAATCAATGCATTGGAATGCAAATTACCTTGGACTGAAGTTTGTTTAAATTGAGATTTTCATATTTAGTTCTTGAATTTCTAATTTCTTTTGATTTTGTGTTACAAAACCCCCCTAATCTTTGTTTTTTTTTTGTGTTCCATTACACACGAGTGCACGAAATTTAGTAATTCAGTCTTTAAGGTTTGACCTGGATTTACCACTTACTGCAAAAAATATTTTATTACTGGTAATTTCAGTTAATTTAATTTCTGGTGGATTCGACACCCATCAAGAATTTTGGCGCCATTGCCGGAGACTGAAATTTATTAGAATTCGTGTTTTTGGTGTTAGGATATTTTGTTATTAACTCTGTTTGTGAAGTGTTGCTATTTTCAGGTTTATGAAAAAAATAATAATAATTATAGTGTTACTGTTCATTATTACTGTTCATTAAGGATTTTAGTTGAATTTGGAGGGCGGCCCATACCTATTTTGAAGGAAATGATGCTCTGATCAAGATCAATCAATCTATAGGATTCCTTGGCCCCACCCTCTTGAGGCCAAATTCCATTGTTTTCTAGGTTTTGAGGCATTTTTTTGTTTTTACTTTAATTTTTTTTTTTTATTTATGACAAGAATTTCTCTATCTGGTGAGTTGATCTTTGATCTAGAAGTAGAACAAACAGCTAAATGGTTGAGAAAATTGGCTAAGCAAGCTAGGTAGATTCCAAGTACATCTACAGGAGTCCAATCTCCAAATGAGCTAAGTTTGAATTCGAATTCAGAGTCAAGTTTCGAAAAGGAGACCATGGCTGCTGCTAGGACTTTGAAAGAGTTGGTTGCTCCTGATCTAAACCAACAGCCTTTGTGTATCCAATACCATGCTTTAAATGTTACTTTTGAATTGAAATCTGGACTAATCCATTTGTTGCCTAAGTTTCATGGTCTTGTAGGTGAGGATCCACCTAAGTATCTAAAGGAATTTCATATTGTGTGTTCCAACATGAAACCTCAAGGAGTTTCAGAGGTTCAGATCAAGCTTCGAGCTTTTCCCTTCTCACTAGAGGGCACAGCTAAGGATTAGTTGTATTACCTTCCTTCTGGATCTGTCAACTCATGGAATGGGATGAAGTAGATATTTCTAGAGAAGTATATTCCTGCTTCCCGTGCTGCCAATATGAAAAAAGAAATTTGTGGCATCCGGTAGTACAATGGAGAGAGCTTGTATGAGTATTGGGAGAGATTTAAGAAGTTGTGTGCAAGCTGTCCCCATTACCAAATAAGTGAGCAGCTGTTGATTCAGTATTTCTATGAGGGATTTCTACCAATGGACCGCAGTATGATAGATGCTGCTAGTGGAGGAGCTTTGGTTGACATGACACTAAAAGAGGCAATGAGGTTGATTGCTAACATGGCAGCAAATTCTCAACAGTTTGGAATGAGAATGGATCACACAGCTATAAAGGTTAATGAGGTAAGTACATCTAACCTTGAGAAACAGATTTCTGATTTAACTTCTTTGGTGAGGCAGTTGGCTGTAGGGAACATGCAAACTGTTAAGGCATGTGAAATTTGTTCGGGTTCGAGTCATGCTACTGATATGTGTCCTGCATTATAAGAGGATGAATCAATGCAACATGCTAATGCAGTAGGACATTATGGATAGCCACAATGCAGGTATGATCCCTATTCGAATACTTATAATCCAGGATGGCGAGATTATCCTAATATGAGTTATGGGAATCGATGCAAAACCGATACCATTAGCAGAGACCACAAGTGAATCAACCACCTCCACCTCCACCTCCACCTACGCCTCCCTCAAATCAAGGTATGTCACTTGATAAAATTGTTAAGGCTTTGGCTAACAAAACCCAACAGTTTCAACAAGAGACCAGAAATAGCATTCAAAACATAGAGAGGCAGATTGGTCAGTTAGCGTCATCTGTAAGCAAGCTTGAAGCTCAAAGTTCTGGAAAGCTTCCATCACAAACAGTCATGAACCCCAGAGAAAATGCGAGTGCTATACTGTTGCAGAGTGGGAAAGAAGTTGATAATCAGACTCCATATGAGTCAACGAAAAAGAAGAAGCAAGGAGAAAAAGAGTCTGAAATTGAGTTAAATACTAAACCTAACTGAATAAGGTTAATAATTATGTTCTTCCTCCATTCCCATGCAGGTTGGCTAAAAATAAGAAAGAAGAACAAGAGAAAGAAATTTTAGAGACTTTCAGAAAGGTGGAGGTGAATATACCTTTACTTGATGCGATCAAACAAGTTCCCAAGTATGCTAAATTCCTTAAGGAATTATACACTACAAAGCGCAAGCTGAGGAATAATGAGAAGATCAGTGTGGGAGAAAATGTGTCGGCATTAATTCAGCAAAAATTACCCCTTAAGTTAAGGATCCAGGTTCATTTTCTATTCCCTGCAGAATAGGTGATTTTAAATTTGAGCGTGCAATGGCAGATTTAGGAGCATCTATTAATGTTATATCAAATTCAGTTTTTCAAACTTTAAATTTGGGTCCTTTGAAAGAAACGAGTGTCATTATTCAGTTAGCTGATCATTCTAATGCTTACCCATTGGGAGTAGTTGAGGATGTGTTGGTGCAGGTTGGAGGATTGATTTTTCCTGCAGATTTTTAAATTCTGGATATGGAGGATAGTGTTCCCACATCAACGTCAGCTTTGATTTTGTTTGGAAGACCTTTCCTAAAAACTGCCAAGACAAAAATTGATGTGGATAATGGTACCATAACTATGGAGTTTGATGGAGAGACTATCAAATTTAATATCTTTGATGCCATAAAGTATCCTGCTGATAATCATACTGTTTTTTCTATTGATGTTGTTGATACATTTGTGCAAGATGTTTTTGAGTGAAGCATGGAGGATGAGTTAGAAAGAAAATCACATTTGCATGAATTAGAGGAAATTCGCCTTAAGGCTTATGAGAATTCTGGGATCTATAAAGAAAAGATAAAGGCATTCCATGACAAAATAAGAAAGCAGTTTGTGATTGGACAAAAAGTTTTATTGTATAATTCCATATTGAAGCTGATGCCTGGTAAGTTGCGTTCTCGTTGGATTGGACCCTTTGTTGTTACTAATGTGTTTCCTTATGGTGCAGTTGAAATTCAAAGTTTAGGAACTAACAAAGTGTTCAAGGTCAATGGTCATGAAGTCAAGCCATTTTATGAGGGGTTTCAAGAGAATTCAATGGATTAAGGAGCTTCGCCATGTCGAGCTAACGATGATAAACAAAAGCGCTTCTTGGGAGGCAACCCATGGGTGGCTTATTAGCCAAAATCAGATTTATTTTCTTTCCCTTATTTTATTTTATTCTCTAGCATATAATGTTTTTTTCTTTTCCTTTTTTTTTTTTTGCATTTGGGCTTTACATTGGAGACAATGTAAGTTTTAAGTGTGGGGGGGGGGGGGGGACGAGAAATTTGTTACTACATCTTTTTAATTATTAAAAAAATAAAAATAAAAATAAAAATAAAAATTGTTCTCATAAGCTTGATTCATGATTCTATATTATAAGCTTGATTCATGATTCTATATTAACTCTCGGAGAGAAGTGCTTTGTCCTTGAAATGACTTTTCTATTTTAGATTGAATTTTTGAAATTTTAGGCAAGGTAATAATAACTTTAATGATGGATTTTTCCCTCTTCTCCATACCATAGAACAATTTTTTTTTCCTGCATAAATCATTTAGGCTTAATTTAATGGTGAAATGATTAGTTATGTGTGCTTTAAACTAGTGTCATGCATATTTCAGAACTTTGTTTAATCTATTAGGGCACTTTATAATATGTAGATGCATATATTGAGGGAAATAAAAAGTTGAACTTGAAAATTGCTCCACTATTTTAGTTAAGCAAACTAACTAGGGGTCTTCATAAACCCCATGTTGATTCTCAGGCCAAAAGCTAGCTAGGATATGAGCAACGTACTTTTTTGAAAGTGACGGTTGAAATAAATAAATAAATAAATAAAAAGTAATTGTGACAAGAGAGAAGTACCAATTTCAAATATATATATATAAAAAAGGGCATTTCTAAGATTTGCAAAGAGCTATAATGGTTGTGCCTTGATAAATTAGCATTGTGTTTTGGTGTGTATTAACTTAAAATTTTATGAAACTTTAATTATGTGAGTTTAATTGTAACACCCCTATGTTCAGTAGTGAGTTCTACTGTTTCGGCGACTAGTGTCTGTCTGGACAGCTAGAATGCCTAGAATTATACTTAAATATTAGTGAGGAGACATAAAATAATGAAATACAAGAAAGGAAAATACAAGAAAAATAAAGAAAAAATAATAGCAATGAAATGTAACCAAGTTAAACGAGCCAAAAACCGTAGCGATAGGTGACCGCACCGGGAAGTTGCGGCGTGGACCGTTGACTAACTCTGGACCGCAGGGAACCCTGAAAAATATTTTTAAGACTTGAATAAACATCTACTGAAGTATAAATGACATTAGAGATATCAAAGAAAAATTAATTAATTAGTACAAAGAAAAACAAGAAATCAAGAAAACGACAAAACTCGGTGTTACCGAAAAATCTGGAATACAACCCGAATAGGGGCATTATGGTCAATTGACACCCCGAGTTGACTTTTGACCTCAATGTCCATTAAAAATAAGTGATATTACACTTTGAAAATATCATGAAAAATAAAAATATAGTACATAATGTAAATAGTGGAAGTTATGAGGCAAACTTGCAAAATTTGGAAACTTTGAATAAATAAATCATTTCCTAAAGTTAGTGCTCTAGTAACTTATATTGTGGGACACTTTATTAAGTATTTGAATAGTTGAACTTCATCTTCAACCTTCAGAAATCACACCTGCTGAAACCCTCCCAAAGAAAGCTCCCATGGCCGCCCACATGCATGGTACACTCCACCCATTTTCAAGCCAAATTTCTTCTACTTGTCTTCATTAAACTTGACCACCACACCTTGGGCAGCACTTAGGGAACAAGAAAGAAGGAATTTGGTGGAGTTTTGACAAGCTCCACTTGAGGTACATGTCCATTTCTTCATCCTTTCTTCATTAAAGCTTGTGTGGGTGTTGTGGTGAATGGATTTATGGAAGGAAAGTTAAAGTTTAGTGAGTTAGGATGATATTACATTTTGACAGCCATGGTAGTTCAATATGTGTAACTTGTATCTACATGTAAGTGGTAGTTTGAGGTTTTAATTAAGTGCTTATATGCAATGAAGTTGAATTCCATGTATAAAGTTTGAATGATAAGCTTGAAAAGTAAAAATGGAAGTTTGATATGTATGTGTATTTTTTTGGTAGCCTCATGATGAAGATTGAAGTGTTTAAATTCATGAAAAGGTTGTTAAATTATGGTACTAGAAGTGGCAGCTTATGTGTATGATCGAGTAGAGAATAAATGTGTAATTTGATGATGGAAGTAATGTGCAATATTTAGGAGAGTTTATGTGTATATATTATAAGGTTTGGACCTTGTGAATTATGGT
The DNA here is from genome assembly GCF_030052815.1 of Hevea brasiliensis. Lineage (NCBI taxonomy): Eukaryota > Viridiplantae > Streptophyta > Magnoliopsida > Malpighiales > Euphorbiaceae > Hevea > Hevea brasiliensis. Next base: position 2,617,524 of record NW_026614585.1, read on the forward strand.
TGCATTTGGTGCATTGTGAAATTGTTATATTCTATCCAAGTTGACCTATAATGTAAAGTAACGAATGGTTATGGTTAGTTCTAAATGCAGAATGGTTTGGGGAAGTGAAGATGTAGTTGGTAAATATGTGTTTGATTTGGTGTTTGAGAGGCATGGAGAGGGCAGTGTGCAAATGAGCCTATAACCCTAAGTGTGTGACTCCAATCGGTATGAGACCAATTGGAGGTGAAACTAGGCACATAATGTGCCAACTTTCATGAAGAAAGCCTACCTAAATTCTGTCCAAAAAGTGACATGAGAATTGACCAAATCTGGATTAGCGACTTTACAAACCTAAAAATTAACCTTTTGGACAGCAGTCAGTGTTTTGCCATAACTCACTCAAAACAGGTCCAAATGACCTAAAAGTTTTACCATGGATAGATTAGACATAGACCTACAACTCTTATGAAGACACCAAAACCCGGAAATGACCATAAGCAAGTCAAAATGCTTGCACAAGTTCGGGTATAAAAATTGCCAGAACTGGAAATGACCTAAAAATGACCTAAGTTTGCTATTTTAGTGCAATCGGACCAGCAATAGTAAAATGACCATAACTTGGTCTAGTAAACTCCAAATGAGTTAAAATTTGTGGCAAAAGTTCACTAAGACATAGACCTACAAGTTTGTTAGTCGGACCAGAAATTGAAAACTGAGGAAACTAGGTCATCCGGCTAGGTCAAATTAGCATACCGAAATCCGATAAATTGCAATAAAATGCAATACACTTAAAAATGGAATTGGTAACTTATACCAACACTAAAGGACTATAATGTCACACCCTACCCCTCTGTAAGGCATAACATGATCCCGTAGTATACTTAATGAATTACCAACTCCGTCTACTGATAACCCATTAAATACACTACAAGGGATTTTAAAAACTTTTCTTACTTCTTTTACAGTGGTGAGCACTATTTACAGGTATTAAAAACTTTGGTGAACTGAAGTGAAACAATTAACTCATTTGATTTATTTGGAATTTCTGTAAAAATTTTGGCAGAGTGCCATCTGTATTTTGGATAAAACAGTTCTTCAGAGAACCTGTAAAAGCACTTCAATATATTTCCAAATCTCAACTCCAACATAATCTCAACACAACATTTTTCTCAACTCAAATCCATAGTAATTTTTCAAAGACTGAGATAAAGGAAATATAATACAAAACTATTCAAGTAAATGAAATCTCAAATTTACATTTACAATAATTTACATTTAATTATATACCAAAATATTTTACAAGAGTTTTTATACAACTGCTCAAATAATTTACATACATATTATTACATGCTTACATCAAAACCTATGTACATGGGTATATCTATGATATACCTGGAGCTGATCTGAATGTATCCTCAAAGCAACTTAATCACTGCTCTATGCTCTTCTTACCTGCGACAGCATGCAAAGCTATCGCTGAGTGGTGAACTCAGTGGTGCACAACTATAATTTAAAACATAGTACAATATACATTGACAAATTTTACAGTAAATAATTTGAGAATCGAATCGATCAAATTCCAAAACTCAAAATATTCATTGCCAATAATGTAAATCATTTGTATAAATGACTTGGAGCACAAAATTCAATTTATCAAATCATGACTATCCATTTAAGTAATTCTAACAAAATCAATTATACATAAACCATAATTGAAATCACCCTTCCTTACCATTCAAAAGCCATTCTGTATCTCAAAAATCATATCAGATCTCAAAAATCATCAGTATCTCAAAAATCATATCAGATCTGAAAAATCATACTGTATCTCAAAAATCATACTGTATCTCAAAAATCAATCTTTATCTCACTAATATGCAAGACTAATCCGAAAGGGCCATATTCGATGTGATTCTAACTCCCTATGGTCGGGGAGGTCGAATCTGATTCTAACTCCCTATGGTCGGGGAGGTCGAATCATCGTGCACAGTACCATCACAATAATGAATCTTCCGCAAGGGCCATAACGGTAAAATAAACTTAGATCTAACCTCAAATTAGAGGAAAATCTAAGCCTGTGCACGTACCATGGTAATCAAAACACAACTAACTTCATTGTCTTCTCAACAGATGAGAGAGACGGGTAATAACCTAGTCAAGCATCTATAGTGAGATATAAAACAATATCACAATCCTTTTAGTGAGCATAAATCACAATATAATTTGATTCAAAGTCAATTCCAATATCCAATAATTTTTTTATGCTCATCACAATTCAAATCATAAATTTACATTTTTCCATGAAAATTTCCATCACAATTCAAAACATGTTATATCACAATTTTCCGAAACATAATTTATTCAATCCATAACAATGCTTAATACTTGTGGAAATACCATTTCACAAAGATAAATTCATACATACTATAGCAATTTCAATAATCATTGAATTAAATCCAATGCCTGTTAAACATAATACATAAGAAAAATATGTCATTTAATCATATGAAATATTCAAAACAAAATCAGTTAAAAACTAGTTGTGCACAAACCTCTGATGACTGTCTCCCTGATCTGGACTCAGTGTTTCCTTCCCTTTTCCTGAGTCTTTGGTAACTGAGAAACACAATTTGAAGTGTTTCAGTACTAAATTAAACTGTCTCTATCGATGGTGTTTGGTAAATAATGCACTGAACTCAATTATTCACTTAATCACCTAATATACCGACCCTCATTGCGTTTTAGGTAAATTAGGTTATAGTGTCGTTAATATGTGACAGTTGATAGGGTTTTACGTTTGGTATGTTTTACCAAATTCATTTACTTGATTATTTCATTTTAATTCAAATTGTCGGATTCGAAACACCTGGTTTGACCTAACCGGACGATCTAGTTCCCTCGGTTTTTTGGTCTCGGTCGAAACTACAAACTTGTAGATCTAGGTCTTATTGCACGCGGTGCAAAATTTCAGGTCAATCCGAGTTAAGTAGACCAAGTTATGGTCATTACACTATTGCTGGTCAAGTGGTACCATTTTAGGTCAATTTTAGGTCAAATTGGTCAATTCTGGTTCGGCCAGTTTTTGGACCCGAACTTGTGCAAGTTGTTTGACTTGCTTATGGTCATTTCTGGGCTTTGGTGTCTTCATAAGACTTGTAGGTATGGGTCTTAACTATTCATGGTCAAAATTTCAGGTCAATTGGACCTGGTTTGAGTGAGTTATGGCCTAAACACTCATTGCTGCCCAATTGGTCATTTTTCAGGTCCTAATTGCGCCTAATCCGAATTGGTCATATTTTTAGGTCACCTTGCAAGCAGAATTTTGGCATGGTTTCTCAATGAAAGTTGGCACATTTTGTGCCTAGTTTCACCTCAAATTGGTCTCATACCAATTGAGGTTACACATTCAAGGTTATAGGCTAAAATATGCACTGCCCTCAATATGCATTTCACACCCCAACTTCAAACACACACTTACCTTTGCCATTTGTTTACTTACCTACCAAGCTGTTTTGGCACATTACCAAAAGCATTTTCTACATTACATTAGCATTATTTTGGGCAGATTCCAATCACCTTCAACACACCAAATATCATTCACAATTACAATTTCTAAGTACCATTACAAACACACCAAAACATTACAAACTTTACATACACTTTACAATGTTAATTTACATACATATCATCAATCCTTCTAGGTCAATATTCTGCCCACACTTCCTTCAATATATACCATTACTCAAGTGTCCACAAGCTGCCACAAACCATTCTTCAACATCACATTGCCGTCCCATATACCAATTCCCATCAAAGTGCATAATTCACCATATAATCATGAAATAATTCACTAAGTTACTAAATCACCATGATTAACATTATTTCTCATCAATTATATGCACAAATACCTCATCAAAAACGTGACTCATGGCTGTCCAAAATAAAGACAACAATAACCCTTCAAACTCAAAATTTTCCTTCACCAAACTAACACCCATAACATGAACATAAACTTTAACAAAGAATTTCTCAAAAATGCAAACTTACCTTTAATTGTAACTTGCTAAACCTTCACCAAACTTCTCAAAATTGGTATCAATATCTTCCTTGTGGTGTGTAGACCATTTTTTATGAAGGAACTTAAAGGATTGGAGTTGAAAATGGGGAGTTAAGAAAGCTTGCATGAAAAATGGCTATGGAGGATTCAAGGTTCTTCATTTCGGCAATTTGGAGAGGACTTGAGGAAGATGAGATTTCAGCTGGTTAGTGGACTTACATCAGCCATTTCTTATGTTTAATTAATCCTATAGTGGTCCACTAACTAAAATTAAATCATTTTATAAGTTAAACTTTCACTTATTCCACATTTAACCCATGATTTTAGCTATTTTCTTTAGGTACCACCAAATTAATTTTTTATTTCATTTTCTAAGTGTAATATTATTTATTTTTAATGGACATTTAGGTCAAAAGACAATTCGGGATGTCAAATGACCATAATGCCCCTGTTCGGGTTACGTTCGATTTTTAGTATTCTAGGGTTTTGTCTGTTTTCGATTTTTACTTTTCTTTGTACTAATTATTTAATTTTTCTTTGATCTTTCTAATGATATTTATTCTTCTATAAGGGTCTATTTAAGTCCTAAAAATGTTTTCCAGGGTTCCCATGATCCGAGGCTAGTCAACGATCCACGCCGTGACTTCCAGTCGGTCACCCATCGTTAGGTTTCGGCTACGCTTAACTTGGTTACATTTCTTTGCTATTATTTTTCCTTTGTTTTTCTTTTCTTGTATTTCATTATTTTATGTCTCCTCACTCATATTGAGGTACGGTTCTAGGCATCCTAGCTGTCCGGACAACACTGGTCACCGGAGCAGCAGAACCGAACTTTGGGGTGTTACAATTCTCACCCCCTAAAATAAATATCGTCTCAAATTTTACAGCATTAGTCTACGAACAGTGTGGGTGCTGTCTCCTCATATCCTCTTCACGTTCCCAAGTAGCTTCCTGGCCTGAATGATGGTTCCACAGCACTTTAACCAGGTGTATCTGTTTGTTCCTCAGCTGCTTCACCTCATATGCTAGAATTTTTATGGGTTCTTCCTCATATGAGAGGTCTGGATTTACCTCAATCTCTTCAACTGATAGTACATGAGATGGGTCTGATCTGTACCTCCTTAACATGGACACATAGAAGACACTGTGTATCCTTACTAATTCTAGAGGTAATGCTAACCGATATGCCAGAGGACCCACTCTTTCCAGAACTTCATATGGTCCGATGAAACGAGGACTCAGTTTCCCCTTTCTGCCAAATCTCATAATTCTCTTCCAAGGAGAAACTTTGAGGAATACCTTATCACCCACTGCGTACTCAATATCTCTTCTTTTATATCAACATAGGACTTCTGACGGTCTGATGTAGCCTTGAGTCTATCTCTAATCAATCTGATCTTTTCCTCTGTCTGCTGAACAATTTCTGGCCCAATCATCTTCCTTTCACCTATTTCATCCCAACATAGGGGAGTTCTGCACTTTCTACCATACAAAGCTTCATACGGAGGCATCCCAATGCTTGATTGATAGCTGTTGTTATAAGCAAACTCAATCAAAGGCAAGTGTGTATCCCAACTACCTTCAAACTCAATCACACAAGCCCGTAGCATATCCTCCAATATCTGAATAACTCTTTCAGGTTGGCCATCTGTCTGTGGGTGGAATGCTGTGCTGAAGTTCAATCTAGTTCCTAGGGCTCTCTGAAGACTACCCCAGAATCTAGAAGTGAACAAAGGATCTCTATAAGATATAATCGATACTGGCACTCCATGCAATTTTACAATTTCATATATGTAAAAATCTGGCCAATCTCTCCAACTATAGTCCATTTAGAATGGCAAAAAGTGAGTAGACTTGGTTAGTCTATCAATTATAACCCATACTGCATCATGACTATTCTGTGTCCTCGGAAGTCTCATCACAAAATCCATAGTTATCTATTCCCTTATAATGTTTTCATAGGGTGCCACTTGTATGCTAGCTTGACACTTATTAATGTATACAAATTCTGTTAGTGGGATGTATCTGTCCCATCTCCTCTCGGATTCAATGACACAAGTTCTCGATATATTCTTGAGGGCTTATCACATTTCTGAGTTATTTTTATCATTTCATTTCATTATTTATAGGAACTCAATGAGTTTTAAAATTTACCTGAATCACTTGTTTCAATTGTCCATCTGTCTGAGGATGATACGTTGTACTGATATCTCTAAGCTTATAGCAATTCTTTGAGTGCAGGTAATTCACATTAATGTAACCGAGTCACTGACTCTAGCTACCTTACAAGTGTAGTCGTTTGATAGGCTAGTTCTGAAGTCTTAAATTTCTGACTAAAATTTTTACATTTATTTCCAGTAATAGTACTCTATTCGGGTGCAACTGTATCAATTTATAGATTACTTACAAATATTCTTAATTTATTGTACCACGAGGAAGCACGTAGCTCTACACAATGATCCCGTGTCGGTACTGTAATCTGCAGCTTACAATACAAACATTGAGAACATTATATAGTCACTACGATATAACCTCATGGACTAGGTTTCCTAACATCTTATCTTTCTCGAATCCACTAATATCCTAAACCGATTCTGATTACAATATCCCAATTCTTTTAGTTAACAATTCTTCCAAAATTAGTGTCAATCATACTTGTTATTGTAGTTTTGATCCTGAAAGACTAGTCACTAACGCATCAAATTTATTCTCTTGTAAGGGAATAGCAACAGAACATATAGTTCTGACACTAACACACAATTAAGTAGTGCTGGGATCAAATAATAACTAATTGTTTCTTTCAAAAATTAAGAACTTACCAGCAGCTACATCTGAAGTTTCTGCTCTTTCTCCTTAGCGCATAGTGGACGCTCTGACTGGTGTGCTACCATATTCGGGTTGATTCACTGTGTTATAGTGGTGAGGAGTACTAACTCTATTTCTATTCTGACTCTGACTGACGGTCTGTGAACTCCGGAGAGCAGATCGAGGTGGTTTAGTACAATTTTTTAGCAAAGTGTCCAAGTTTTCCACAATTGTAGCAGGCTCCAGAGGCCTTATAGCATATCCCACCATGATATTTTCCACAAGTTTTACATTGGCGGGAAGGGTAGGAACTTCTAGTTGTTCGACGACTGGACCTTGATGGTCTCTGTCTTACTGATCCACCTCTATCATATCCTTGAGCTCGGGGTTCCTCAAATTCTTTTCTCTTTCTCAAATTACTGTTCGAGCTCTGACCCATAGGTTTCTCCCTCTTTTCCATTTCACACTGCCCTTGTGGGGGTTGGGTCTGTACTTGGGTTTGGGCTGACAGATTATCAGCCATTTGTTGAAAGAAAGTGGCCATTTGCTGGGCCATTTGTGCAGTAATTTGTATGCAGTAAATCCAGTACAACAGCCTTCGACATTTTGTGGAGCTGGGGCCTCAACTTGTTCTTCTGCCATCACAGACTGTTCTATTGTCTCATTCTTCTCTTCCATATCTTTTCACAAGATTTTCTATTCCTGTACAACCAACATAAGGAGATTCCTCTCCATTAGTTCACATTTATGATGTAAATGTACTATATGTATCAAACATTTGAGCAGTTGTAGTTACCGACAAAAAGATTTCAAATTCACAGTTCGAAATTTACTTTAAAACCATTGCTCTGATACCACTAAAACATGTCACACCCTACCCCTCTGTAAGGCATAACATGATCCCGTAGTATACTTAATGAATTACCAACTCCGTCTACTGATAACCCATTAAATACACTACAAGGGATTTTAAAAACTTTTCTTACTTCTTTTACAGTGGTGAGCACTATTTACAGGTATTAAAAACTTTGGTGAACTGAAGTGAAACAATTAACTCATTTGATTTATTTGGAATTTCTGTAAAAATTTTGGCAGAGTGCCATCTGTATTTTGGATAAAACAGTTCTTCAGAGAACCTGTAAAAGCACTTCAATATATTTCCAAATCTCAACTCCAACATAATCTCAACACAACATTTTTCTCAACTCAAATCCATAGTAATTTTTCAAAGACTGAGATAAAGGAAATATAATACAAAACTATTCAAGTAAATGAAATCTCAAATTTACATTTACAATAATTTACATTTAATTATATACCAAAATATTTTACAAGAGTTTTTATACAACTGCTCAAATAATTTACATACATATTATTACATGCTTACATCAAAACCTATGTACATGGGTATATCTATGATATACCTGGAGCTGATCTGAATGTATCCTCAAAGCAACTTAATCACTGCTCTATGCTCTTCTTACTGCGACAAAGATGCAAAGCTATCATTGAGTGGTGAACTCGATGGTGCACAACTATAATTTAAAACATAGTACAATATACATTGACAAATTTCTGATAAATAATTTGAGAATCTGAATACTGATCAAATTTCAAAACTCAAAATATTCATTGCCAATAATGTAAATCATTTGTATAAATGACTTGGAGCACAAAATTCAATTTATCAAATCATGACTATCCATTTAAGTAATTCTAACAAAATCAATTATACATAAACCATAATTGAAATCACCCTTCCTTACCATTCAAAAGCCATTCTGTATCTCAAAAATCATATCAGATCTCAAAAATCATCTCGTATCTCAAAAATCATATCAGATCCAAAAATCATACTGTATCTCAAAAATCATACTGTATCTCAAAAATCAATCTTTATCTCACTAATATGCAAGACTAATCCGAAAGGGCCATATTCGATGTGATTCTAACTCCCTATGGTCGGGGAGGTCGAATCAGATTCTAACTCCCTATGGTCGGGGAGGTCGAATCATCGTGCACAGTACCATCACAATAATGAATCTTCCGCAAGGGCCATAACGGTAAAATAAACTTAGATCTAACCTCAAATTAGAGGAAAATCTAAGCCTGTGCACGTACCATGGTAATCAAAACACAACTAACTCCATTGTCTTCTCAACAGATGAGAGAGACGGGTAATAACCTAGTCAAGCATCTATAGTGAGATATAAAACAATACCACAATCCTTTTAGTGAGCATAAATCACAATATAATTTGATTCAAAGTCAATTCCAATATCCAATAATTTTTTTATGCTCATCACAATTCAAATCATAAATTTACATTTTTCCATGAAAATTTCCATCACAATTCAAAACATGTTATATCACAATTTTCCGAAACATAATTTATTCAATCCATAACAATGCTTAATACTTGTGGAAATACCATTTCACAAAGATAAATTCATACATACTATAGCAATTTCAATAATCATTGAATTAAATCCAATGCCTGTTAAACATAATACATAAGAAAAATATGTCATTTAATCATATGAAATATTCAAAACAAAATCAGTTAAAAACTAGTTGTGCACAAACCTCTAATGACTGTCTCCCTGATCTGGACTCAGTGTTCCCTTCCCTTTTCCTGAGTCTTTGGTAACTGAGAAACACAATTTGAAGTGTTTCAGTACTAAATTAAACTGTCTCTATCGATGGTGTTTGGTAAATAATGCACTGAACTCAATTATTCACTTAATCACCTAATATACCGACCCTCATTGCGTTTTACGTAAATTAGGTTTTAGTGTCGTTAATATGTCACATTTGATAGGGTTTTAGGTTTGGTATGTTTTACCAAAGTCATTTCCTTGCTTAGTGCATTTTAATGCAAATTGCTGGATTCCGGAACACTGGTTTGACCTAACCGGACGATCTAGTTCCCTCTGTTTTCGGGTCTCGGTCGAAACTACAAACTTGTAGATCTAGGTCTTATTGCACGCGGTGCAAAATTTCAGGTCAATCCGAGTTAAGTAGACCAAGTTATGGTCATTACACTATTGCTGGTCAAGTGGTACCATTTTAGGTCACTTTTAGGTCAAATTGGTCAATTCTGGTTCGGCCAGTTTTTGGACCCGAACTTGTGCAAGTTGTTTGACTTGCTTATGGTCATTTCTGGGCTTTGGTGTCTTCATAAGACTTGTAGGTATGGGTCTTAACTATTCATGGTCAAAATTTCAGGTCAATTGGACCTGGTTTGAGTGAGTTATGGCCTAAACACTCACTGCTGCCCAATTGGTCATTTTTCAGGTCCTAATTGCACCTAATCCGAATTGGTCATTTTTTTAGGTCACCTTGCAAGCAGAATTTTGGCATGGTTTCTCAATGAAAGTTGGCACATTTTGTGCCTAGTTTCACCTCAAATTGGTCTCATACCAATTGAGGTTACACATTCAAGGTTATAGGCTAAAATATGCACTGCCCTCAATATGCATTTCACACCCCAACTTCAAACACACACTTACCTTTGCCATTTGTTTACTTACCTACCAAGCTGTTTTGGCACATTACCAAAAGCATTTTCTACATTACATTAGCATTATTTTGGGCAGATTCCAATCACCTTCAACACACCAAATATCATTCACAATTACAATTTCTAAGTACCATTACAAACACACCAAAACATTACAAACTTTACATACACTTTACAATGTTAATTTACATACATATCATCAATCCTTCTAGGTCAATATTCTGCCCACACTTCCTTCAATATATACCATTACTCAAGTGTCCACAAGCTGCCACAAACCATTCTTCAACATCACATTGCCGTCCCATATACCAATTCCCATCAAAGTGCATAATTCACCATATAATCATGAAATAATTCACTAAGTTACTAAATCACCATGATTAACATTATTTCTCATCAATTATATGCACAAATACCTCATCAAAAACGTGACTCATGGCTGTCCAAAATGAAGACAACAATAACCCTTCAAACTCAAAATTTTCCTTCACCAAACTAACACCCATAACATGAACATAAACTTTAACAAAGAATTTCTCAAAAATGCAAACTTACCTTTAATTGTAACTTGCTAAACCTTCACCAAACTTCTCAAAATTGGTATCAATATCTTCCTTGTGGTGTGTAGACCATTTTTTATGAAGGAACTTAAAGGATTGGAGTTGAAAATGGGGAGTTAAGAAAGCTTGCATGAAAAATGGCTATGGAGGATTCAAGGTTCTTCATTTCGGCAATTTGGAGAGGACTTGAGGAAGATGAGATTTCAGCTGGTTAGTGGACTTACATCAGCCATTTCTTATGTTTAATTAATCCTATAGTGGTCCACTAACTAAAATTAAATCATTTTATAAGTTAAACTTTCACTTATTCCACATTTAACCCATGATTTTAGCTATTTTCTTTAGGTACCACCAAATTAATTTTTTATTTCATTTTCTAAGTGTAATATTATTTATTTTTAATGGACATTTAGGTCAAAAGACAATTCGGGATGTCAAATGACCATAATGCCCATGTTCGGGTTACGTTCCCGATTTTTCGGTATTACCGGGTTTTGTCTGTTTTTCGATTTTTTACTTTTCTTTGTACTAATTATTTAATTTTTCTTTGATCTTTCTAATGATATTTATTCTTCTATAAGGGTCTATTTAAGTCCTAAAAATGTTTTCCAGGTTCCCATGATCCAGGGCTAGTCAACAGTCCACGCCGTGACTTCCCAGTGCGGTCACCCATCGTTAGGTTTCCCGGCTCGCTTAACTTGGTTACATTTCTTTGCTATTATTTTTCCTTTGTTTTTCTTTTCTTGTATTTCATTATTTTATGTCTCCTCACTCATATTGAGGTACGGTTCTAGGCATCCTAGCTGTCCGGACAACACTGGTCACCGGAGCAGCAGAACGCACTACCGAACTTTGGGGTGTTACATATAAAATGTGACATATTGGTAACATTAACATTTATTCCCCTAAAGTGCATTAAGGGTCAGCATTATAGGTTGACTAAGGAAAGCAATAGTATTAAATAAATTAATTATTGAACCTTATTGTTAGAGACAGTTTAAATGAGTACTGAAACACTTTAAATTATGTGTTTCAGTTAGCAAAGACTCAGAGAAGGGGAAGGAAACACTGAGTCAGGGCTAAGAGGTTACTCTACAGAGGTTTGTGCACGATAGTTATTTCTTTTGAATTTTTCAATTGAAATAAATTATGACAATTTGTATGTTATTGTTTTAAATTGTGGAAAATTGTTTGAATGGAAATTTAATGGACACTTATTGCTTGAAAAATATTGCAAATGGTTTGAAACCACAGCTATCATGTATATTTGATTGAATTCCTCGCTAGCTTGTCTAGTGGGACGAATTGACTTTGAATTCCCTCTCTGGCTGAAGTATTGAGGTGTGTGCCTGTTGAGGACGAATATGATGAGTACTCATATTATTGCTAGCTAGCTATGTTATTCTTCACTAGCCATCGGCTTTTGGGACGAATTGGACTATGGAATCATGATTAAGCTGTGTGTGTGATTTATTGATATTTATTGTGATATTGTGAAACGGAGTTTAATTCTTTATGACATTCACTGTCTTTCGAATTTAACTATGATTTTAAGTATCCACAGTTCATATGATTTATAGTTTATGGTTTTAAATTGCATTTTCTTAATGTTGTGCACCACTGAGACATTGGCTCAGCGATAGCTTTTTCATTATCTTGTCGCAGTAGTAGCTGATTGAAAGCAGAGTAGGCTACTTGTGCTACATTTTGAGATTTCGCCGGGTATATTGAGTATACCATATTTTGTAGTTTTTGTTATAATGTATATGCACTGTATGTATATATTGTACTTGGTCTTGAGTAGTTGTAAACTAAAATTGTAAATTATTTTGGCCTGTAAAAATATTGTGAACTATTTCTCTATCTCAGCTTTCGGAAACACTGAAAAATTGTTGTTGAATTGAGTTAACAAATGTTGTGAAATTTATTGTATTGAACTGTTATTGGAGTTTGGGATTGAAGAAATATATTGGAAGTGCTTTTCTACAGGTTTTTGAAGAACTGTTTTATTCAAAATACAGATGGCACTCTGCCAAAATTTTTACAGAAATTATTGATACTCAGATTTGTTATTTGGTTTCATTTCAGTTAAAAATATTTTAACACCTGTCAAAAGTTCTCACCATTGTAAAAATAAATAAGAAAAGGTTTAAAATCCCTTGTAGTGTATTTAATGGGTTATCTGTAACACCCCTATTTGTATAACCTGGTATATTTTACTGTTTCGGTGACTGGTGTCGGTCCAGACAATTAAGGAGATTAGAACCACACTTAAGACAACTAGAGAAGCCATAAACACAAATAATTAGTAATTGCCAATTGGTTAAGTATAAATAAGAAGAACAGAACATAAGAAGTTAAACGAGCCGAGAGTCACAGCGATGGGTGACCTTCTCGGGAACGACTGCGAAGTCGTTTTAAACTGAAATTTTGAACCGTAAAATGTGACGCTGCGGCCCTTAGGACCATTACGAACACAGTGGAAAAAAGAAAATCACGAAAAAGAGCTGTTAAGCCAGTCAAATAATTAGGTCAGGGAGCTGGAAGAAATACTGAATTATTTGTAAATCGGGATGAACCGGCGATGGGCAATTTGGTCAATTGACCTCGAGAGCTGACTCCTGACCTAACTGTCAAATAAAATCGGAGAAAAGAAAATTTCAGAATCGAGAATTAAATTTAAGAACTAATAAAAGAAATAAATAGAAAAAAAAATAGAAAAGTCAAAAGGTGATGACATCATGCATGACCTCATGCATGATGCCATAAAAAAAATACTTAATATATTTACTTAATTGGAATTTTTGGGTCTTCCATAAGTAAATAAAAGAAAAGAAAAGGAAAAACAAAAATCATTGTCTTCCTTATCCCAAACAAGCCGCCCACTTCTCTCTCCCTTAGCTCTCTCTCTCAAACTCCATTGAAGCTCCCAATTTAAGCTTCATACACCCCAATTTAACTATAAATTCCCCTAAATTCCTTAAGTAAATCTTACCCCTAAACCTAGATAAACACTTTGGGAGCAAGAAGAAAAAGAAAACTTGGAGAATTGAAGAATTAGGAAATCTACAAATTGAGGTAAGTGCAATTTCAAGTTTAGATTCTTATTGAATTCATGAATTTAAGTTTATGTGTGATGAAATTGCATTAGAAATAAAGGAAATCATGCTTAAATAAGGGAAGAGAGAATGTGGCAGCCATGGAACCCTAAGGTTTTGATGGTATTTAGTTAGGTTAAACATGAAATATTAGTGAATAGATGTTATATATGTGAATTGTATATTTAGATTACATGAATTGTGAAGATTGGACAAACTTAGGGTTTTGGACATTAGGGTTTAGAGACCAAAAATGTGAAAAACTTGTAAATGGTGTCTTTGACCTAATGTGAAGTGAGAAATGGTCATTTGTGACCTAAAGTGGTGTGTTTGAAGTGTTTGAATCAAAAGCCAATTCGGATTGGATATGTAGCATGACCAAATTTCTTTTGAGGGATCAAAAATGAAATTTTACAAGTCCAATTGGTATAGGACCAATTGCGAATGAAAATAGGCACTAAATGACATAATTTTCATTTAGGAAGCATGCCCAAAAAGTGACCAAAACTTAATGAACAAATTAACCAAAGTTGAAAATTTGCAAGCTGCCCTGTGTAAACTGACCAAATAAATAGTGTTTGTTCATTTGGTCATAACTCGAGCTAGGCAAGTCAAAATGATCTGAAATTTTACGAGTGGTTAGATGAGATATAGACCTAAAACTTTCATGCAGAACACAAATCCAAATTATGCCATTAACCGAATCAAATTACTGAGCAAAGTTAAATCACTGAATCTGCAGAATTACCATATGAACAGTAAAGTTTCAATGGCTATAACTCTCTCTAGAAAACTCCGATTTAAGCGATTCTTGAACCGATGGAAACCTAAGACATGGTAGAACATTTCATATGAAGAAGAAAATTAGACCAAATTATGGACTTAAGTTGATCAAATTGCTGAACGAAGTTGGATCAATAAATCTGCCAGAATAAAAATCTGCAGCATGAACAGTAACCATAATTCGGATATAACTTGAGCTACAAAACACCAATTGGAGTGATTCAAAAAGGAGAATAAACTTAAGACATTAGGAAATATTTTCTATGAAGGAAGTTTTACCAAATTCTAACAAAAAGATGACCAATGGAACAGTGTAACCTGAGGCACCAAAACTGAAAAATTTCAATTTTGCCTAAAGGACTTAAGTTTTGAGGAAATGGCCAAAACCAACAAGTTTGGTGACCAAAATGTGGTATGTGGGTGAAGTTGGAATTTCCATACCTATTAAGCCTTAGAAAGTCAACAAATTGACTTAAATAGTGTAGTGAATAGTAACCCCAAAACACAAAATTTAAAGAACGTCAAGTTTAGCAGATATAAGCTAGATAAAAGTGAATTTGAATTTATTTTTGGATTTATGCTAAGTTATGGTACTAAAACACTGTGAAACTGTGTGTTTCAGCTGAAAAAGACTTGGAAGGTCTAAGAGACTGAGTCAAGGCCTAGAGGCAACTCACATCAGGTCTGTGCACAATAATTATTGTTTAAATATTTTATTCTTGAAAATTTGACTTCTGTGTTAATTATGTATTGTGTTTTCATTTTATGATCGCAAATATGACTTTGGAAATTGATCAGATTTCTCACAAATTATTTGATTAAATTGTTTTGAATTGATTTATTGTTCACACTTAGCATGACAGTGCCTTATTATTCCTCCGCCATTTATGGGGTGAGATCGATTATTTTCCTACCTCTCTAATTTACCAGTTGAGGTTGTAGATCGGATGAGTACTCATTAGCTAACTAGCCACCTCCCTCATTGATTTCGATTAGTGGAGTTGTAGATTGCTTTGTCGTGATGTACAACACGGCATTGATCAAAAATTTTGTGTCATGACTTAAGTTATGTATGAATTGGCAACACTGTGTTTCTTAAATTATTTGACTAAACTGTGTTATTATGAGTTTTGATAATTTGTGAAATGTGATTGAGAAATATTGAAATTGTGTTTTGTTAATGAATGATTTATGTATTGTATTTAAAATTTTTATTGTGCAGTACTGAGTATTTTTATACTCAGCGATAGCTTGTTTTGCTGTCACAGATAAGAGCAAGGAGAAAGCAGCAGAGTGAGCTGCTATCGATATTGAAGACTTCATTTACCTTTTCTGTACGGGTATTGTTTTATACCCTTGTAGTTATTTTGATGTAAATACTGTAATTAATAAGTATCAATGTAAAGTGAGCAGTTGTATAATAAATTGTAATAATATTATTTTTTTTTGGAGCTTCTTTTTGTAAATTAAGATTGTAGTTTGTGAATTTTCATACTTTATGTACTGTGAATTAAGTTATTAAATGTTTTGAGATGATAAACTTTGATTGGATTGTGGAATTATTTTTGAAGTGGATTGAATTGAGTTGACTTGAAATTATTTGGTGGTTGGGAGTTGTGAAAAATTTTTGGAAGTGTTTTTCTCAGGTATTTGAAGAACTGTTTTCTTCAAATATAAACGGCACTCTACCGAAATTTTTATAGAAATTGTGGAAGAATAAAATGGACAAAATTTTTACTAGTTTATAAGCTTTGAATAAATAGTTTTAATTCCTACCAAAATGCTCACCACTTCCAAAATGTAAGAAAATGATTTTAAAATCCCTTGTAGTGTACTTAATGAATTATCGGTAGGTGAAGTTCGGTAGTTCATTAGGTATTATACGGGATCATGTTATGCCTTACAGAGGGGTAAGATGCGACATGTTTTAGTGGTATCAGAGCATGGTTTTCCAATAAATTTTGACTATTTGTATGAATATTTCTTTGATAAGTACAACTGCTCAAGTGTCTTTAATTGATACATATAACATATTTACATCATGAATATGCACTAACGGAGGTCAACCTCCTTGTGTTTGATCTCTGGAAGTAGAAATTTTGGGAAAACGGAATGGAAGAAGGAGATCATTCCATAGAACAATCTGCTGAGGCTGAGGTTCAAGGGGAAGCCCCAGCACTCCAGAATGTGAGTGAGTCAGCTACTCCAGTTCCTGCTCGGCCATGATTTCTGCTCGGTTTATGCAATGAGATGGTGTGTTTTCCAGCAAATGGCAAGAAATGTGCCACCCCAAGCTCAGATGCAAGTACCTGTAGCACAACCACAGCCCTCAGCTCGGCAATATGAAAAATTGATGAAATTTGGGGCCACCGAGTTTAAAGGCACTGTGGATCCACTAGAGGCAGAGCAGTGGTTGGAAAGAATGGAACGGGTTTTCAGAAAGCTGCAGTGTACTGAAGAATTAAAATTTGAATATTCAGTATCTCTTCTCCAAGGGGATGCATATGAATGGTGGAAAACCATCCCCCACAGCCTAGTCGAGCCACCTGTGTTGACTTGGTCAGACTTTTTGAGGGAGTTTCGACAAAAGTGGTTGCCCGATGCATATGTGGATATGAAGTTACAAGAATTTCTGAGTTTGAAACAAGGGGACAGAACCATAGCAGAATATGAGAGAGACTTCTCTCGACTGAGCCACTACGCTGGAAGTTTAGTCTCCATCCCCAGAGACAGATGTAAGAGGTTTGAGTCCGGGTTAAGGCCGAATCTGAGGATGCAAGTTATGGGATTCAGACACCAGAATTTTTCTGAGTTGATTTCACAAGCCCTGGAATTGGAAAGTATAGAATCAGAAGGGGCAGTGAAGATGGGTACACAAGAGAAAGAGAAAACTGAAAAGACTAGTGGACAAGCACCTGAGAGTGGTTCAGGAAAGGGGAAATAGTCTGGAGGATCTAGTTCTCGTAGATCTAGCAGAGGCAATTCTCTGGCCAAAGACCACCCCGGTTTGGTCAGCAGACCCAGCAAGCACCCCGAGGAGCTCTATCAGTATGGCAGTGTGAAACTCATGGTAGAACACATGGTGGGGTTTGTTTCAAGGCCACCGGTGCATGTTTTAACTGTGGAGGGAGCGGACATTTCGCTAAGGATTGTACTAGTCAGCGCTAGTCTGGACCTTCTGCTACATCTGAAGGATCAGCCCAAGTCTCTGCACCTGGAGGGTCACAGTCAGCTGGTAGAGGTAGAGGCAGAGGTAGGGGTCCTGGTAACACTCCTGGAAGTCAAAGCATTGTTAACCAGCCAGTATCCAATGGTGCACCAGTCAGAGTGTATACCATGCGTCAGAGGGAGGAGGCTGAAACATCAGACGTAGTAACTGGTATTTTCTCCATTCTTGATCAAGATGTACATGTGTTATTTGATCCTGGCTCCACACATTCGTATGTTAGTGCTAGTGTGATGTGTCCTACTGCTATTCAGTGTGTACCAATGGACTATGATGTACTAGTAACTAGTCCATTAGGCCAGGAGGTCAGGGTAAATAGACTATACAGGGACTGTCCTTTGGTGATCCAAGGACACACTTTCCTATCTGATTTAATTGAAATGCCCTTCAGAGATTATGACATTATATTGGGCATGGATTGGTTAGCCAGGCATCATACGATGATTGACTGTAGACTAAAGACAGTTACTTTTGGTCTTCCTCAGTATGGTGATGTAGTAATACATGGGGAGAGGTAGTTATTGCCTTCAAACATCATTTCAGCTGCACTGGCCAGAAAAATGATTAGGAAAGGGTGTGAGGCGTACTTGGCACATGTGATAGACACGCAAGTGGATAGTCCAGTACTGAGGGACATTCCTACTGTATGTGACTTTCCGGATGTATTTCCTGATGAATTGCCAGGATTACCTCCAAAAAGAGAAGTGCAGTTTGAAATTGATGTTATGCCTGATGTGGACCCAATCTCCATAACGCCATACAGAATGGCACCAGCAGAACTAAAAGAATTGAAAGTACAGTTGCAAGAGTTGCTTGATAAGGGCTTCATCTGCCCTAGTGTGTCACCTTTGGGAGCGCCAGTATTGTTTGTAAAGAAAAAGGATGGCATTCTCCGGTTATGCATTGACTATCGACAGTTGAATAAGGTGACCATAAAGAACAAATATCCATTGCCTCGTATTGATGACTTGTTTGATCAGTTGAGGGGTGCAGCTGTGTTCTCCAAAATTGACCTGAGATTAGGTTATTATCAGCTAAAAGTACAAGAGCAGAGTATTTCTAAAACTGCCTTTAGAACCCGCTATTGCCATTATGAGTTCTTGGTTATGCCATTCGGGTTAACTAATGCTCCGGCTGCTTTTATGGATCTGATGAACACTATCTTCAGACCATACCTCGACCAGTTTGTTGTGGTATTCATAAATGATATATTGGTCTATTCGAGGAATGCAGAAGAGCATGATAGACATCTACGGATTGTACTACAGATTTTGAGGGAGAAACAGCTATATGCCAAATTGTCAAAGTGAAAATTTTGGCTGAAGGAAATATCTTTCTTGGGGCATGTAGTATCAGAAGAGGGCATCAAGGTAGATTCAAGTAAGATAGAAGCTGTCCTTAATTGGAGGCCACCTAGAAATGTCACAGAAATTCGTAGTTTTCTGGGTTTAGCTGGATACTACCGTAGATTTATGAAGGTATTCTCCATGTTGGCATCTCCATTGACCAAGCTGCTTAGAAAAGATGTGAAATTTCAGTGGACGGATAAATGCCAACAGAGTTTTGATGAATTGAAGAGATGTTTGACTGAGGCTCCAGTCCTGACTTTACCTACACCGGGTAAAGAATATACAGTTTATAGTGATGCTTCTCACAATGGGTTGGGTTGTGTGTTGATGTAAGATAGAAATGTCATTGCCTATGCATCACGCCAGCTAAAACCGCATGAGAGGAATTATCCAACACATGACTTGGAGCTTGTAGCTATTGTGTTTGCTCTTAAGATCTGGAGGCACTATTTGTATGGGGAGAAATGTTACATCTACACAGATCATAAGAGTTTGAAGTATTTGGTCACCCAGAAAGAGTTGAATTTGAGACAGAGGAGATGGTTAGAGTTGATAAAAGACTATGATTATCTGATAGACTATCAGCCAGGGAAAGCTAATGTTGTGGCTGATGCCTTAAGTCGCAAGACTATGGCAAGTCTATGAGTTACTCCTTTGTCTTTGGTGCATGAGTTAAGATCATTGCATGCCAGCTTAGAGATTAATGATGATGGGAAGACAACAGTTGCATGGCATGTACAGCCAATGTTGATTGATCAGATCAGAATGGCTGCTCAGAATAATGAAAGGCATCATAAGTTAATAGAAGAAGTTCAGCAGGGCAAGAAACCAAAATTCTCAATTAGAGATGACGATCTACTGCTACACTAGGGCAGAATTTGTGTTCCTAATGATGTTGATTTGAGGCAGACCATTTTGAAGGAAGCACATGAGTCTCCTTTTGCCATGCACCTTGGTGGTACAAAAATGTATAGAGGGCTAAAGGAGCATTACTGGTGGATGGGTATGAAAAGAGATGTGGCAGAGTTTGTTTCCAAATGCCTAACTTGTCAACAAGTGAAGGCAGAACACCAAGTACCAACTGGGTTATTACATCCACTACCAGTGCCAGAATGGAAATGGGAGAGAATAACTATAGATTTTATGATGGGACTTCCAAGGACACAAAAGAGTTATGATGCAGTATGGGTCATTATTGACAGATTAACCAAGTCTGCACATTATCTGCCAGTCCGGATGGACTACAGTTTAGAAAGATTGGCCAAGTTGTACATTGATGAGATTGTGAGACTGCATGGAGTGCCAGTATCCATTGTATCAGACAGAGATCCTAGGTTCACTTCTAGATTCTAGGGTAGTTTTCAGAGAGCTTTAGGAACTAGATTGAACTTCAGTACTGCATTCCACCCACAGACAGATGGCCAATCTGAGAGGGTAATTCAGATCTTGGAGGATATGCTACAGGCTTGTGTGATTGAGTTTGAGGGCAGTTGGGATACACACTTGCCTTTGATTGAGTTTGCTTACAACAACAGCTACCAATCAAGCATTGGGATGCCTCCATATGAAGCTTTGTATGGCAGAAAATGTAGAACCTCGTTGTGTTGGGATGATGTGGGTGAAAGAAAGATGATTGGACCCGAAATTGTTCAGCAAACTGAAGAGAAAATCAGAGTGATCAGAGATCGACTTAAGACTGCATCAGACCGTCAGAAGTCCTACATTGATTTGAAAAGGAGGGATATTGAGTATGCAGTGGATGAGAAAGTTTTCCTCAAGATTTCTCCTTGGAAGAGAATTATGAGATTCGGCAGAAAGGGGAAACTGAGTCCTCGCTTCATTGGGCCATATGAGGTTCTGGAAAGAGTGGGTCCTTTGGCATATCGTTTGGCACTACCACCAGAGTTGGAGAAGATACATAATGTCTTCCATGTGTCCATGTTGAAGAGGTATCGATCAGACCCATCTCATGTACTACCAGTAGAGGAAATTGAAGTGAGTCCAGACCTCACATATGAAGAAGAACCCATAGAGATTCTGGCTTATCAGGTGAAGCAGCTACGGAATAAGCAGATACTGTTAGTAAAAGTGCTGTGGAACCATCATTCGGGCCAGGAGGCTACTTGGGAACAAGAGGAGGACATGAAGAGACAACACCCACAGCTGTTCAGAGATTAATACCAGGTAAAATTTTGAGACGAAATTTATTTAAGGGGAGGGGGGGAGAATTGTAACACCCCTATTTGTATAACCTGGTATATTTTACTGTTCCGGTGACCGGTGTCGGTCCGGATAATTAAGGAGATTAGAACCACACTTAAGACAACTAAAAAAGCCATAAACACAAATAATTAGTAATTGCCAATTGGTTAAGTATAAATAAGAAGAACAAAACATAAGAAGTTAAACGAGTCGAGAGTCACAGCGATGGGTGACCTTCTCAGGAACGACTGCGAAGCCATTTTAAACTCAAATTTCAAACCGTAAAATGTGGCGCTACTGTCCTTAGGACCATTACAAACACAGTGGAAAAAAGAATATCACGAAAAAGAACTGTTAAGCCAGTCAAATAATTAGGTCAGGGAGCTGGAAGAAATATTGAATTATTTACAAACCGGGATGAACTAGCGAGGGGCAATTTGGTCAATTGACCCCGAGAGCTGACTCCTGACCTAACTGTCAAATAAAATCTGAGAAAAAAAAATTTTAGAATCGAGAATTAAATTTAAAAACTAATAAAAAAAATAAATAGAAAAAAAAAGAAAATGGAAAAGTCAAAAGGTGATGACATCATGCATGACCTCATGCATGATGCCATAAAAAAAATACTTAATATATTTACTTAATTGGAATTTTTGGGTCTTCCATAAGTAAATAAAAGAAAAACAAAAATCATTGTCTTCCTCATCCCAAACAAGCTGCCCACTTCTCTCTCCCTTAGCTCTCTCTCTCAAACTCCATTGAAGCTCCTAATTTAAGCTTCATACACCCCAATTTAACCATAAATTCCCCTAAAGTCCTTAAGTAAATCTTACCCCTAGACCTAGATAAACACTTTGGGAGCAAGAAGGAAAAGAAAACTTGGAGAATTGAAGAATTAGGAAATCTAAAAATTGAGGTAAGTGCAATTTCAAGTTTAGATTCTTATTGAATTCATGAATTTAAGTTTATATGTGATGAAATTGCATTAGAAATAAAGGAAATCATGCTTAAATAAGGGAAGAGAGAATGTGGCAGCCATGGAACCCTAAGGTTTTGATGGTATTTAGTAAGGTTAAACATGAAATCTTGGTGAATAGATGTTATATATGTGAATTGTATATTTAGATTACATGAATTGTGAAGATTGGACAAACTTAGGGTTTTAGACATTAGGGTTTAGAGACCAAAAATGTGATAAACTTGTAAATGGTGTCTTTGACCTAATGTGAAGTGAGAAATGGTCATTTTTGACCTAAAGTGGTGTGTTTAAAGTGTTTGAATCAAAAGCCAATTCGGATTGGATATGGTCATGCTGCTGGCAGCATGACCAAATTTCCTTTGAGGGACAAAAAATTAATTTTACAAGTCCAATTGGTATGGGACCAATTGGGAATGAAAATAGGCACTAAATGACACAATTTTCATTTAGGAAGCATGCCCAAAAAGTGACCAAAACCTAATAAACAAATTGACCAAAGCTGAAAATTTGCAAGCTGCCCTGTGTAAACTGACCAAATGAACAGTGTTTGTTCATTTGGCCATAACTCAAGCTAGGCAGGTCAAAATGACCTGAAATTTTACCAGTGGTTAGATGAGATATAGACCTAAAACTTTTATGAAGGATACAAACCCAAATTATGCCATTAACCCAATCAAATTACTGAGCAAAGTTAGATTACTGAATCTGCAGAATTACCATATGAACAATAAAGTTTCAATGGCAATAACTCTCTCTAGAAAACTCCGATTTAAGCGATTCTTGAACCGATGGAAACCTAAGACATGGTAGAACATTTAATATGAAGAAAATTAGACCAAATTATGGACTTAACTTGATCAAATTGCTGAACAAAGTTGCGTCAATAAATCTGCCAGAATAAAAATCTACAGCATGAACAGTAACCATAATTTGGATATAACTTGAGCTACAAAACTCCAATTGGAGTGATTCAAAAAGGAGAATAAACTTAAGACATTAGGAAACATTTTCTATGAAGGATGTTTTACCAAATTCTAACAAAAAGGTGACCAATGGAACAGTGTAACCTGAGGCACCAAAACTGAAAAATTTCAAGTTTGCCTAAAGGACTTAAGTTTTGAGGAAATGGCCAAAACCAACAAGTTTGGTGACCAAAATGTGGTATGTGGGTGAAGTTGGAATTTTCATACCTATTAAGCCTTAGAAAGTCAACAAATTGACTTGAATAGTGTAGTGAATAGTAACCCCAAAACACAAAATTTAAAGAACGTCAAGTTTAGCAGATATAAGCTAGATAAAAGTGAATTTAAATTTATTTTTGGATTTATGCTAAGTTATGGTACTGAAACATTGTGAAACTGTGTGTTTCAGTTGAAAAAGACGTGGAAGGTCTGAGAGACTGAGTCAAGGCCTAGAGGTGACTCACGTCAGGTCTGTGCACAATAATTTTTGTTTAAATATTTTATTCTTGAAAATTTGACTTCTGTGTTAATTATGTATTGTGTTGCCATTTTATGATCGCAAATATGACTTCGGAAATTGATCAGATTTCTCACAAATTATTTGATTAAATTGTTTTGAATTGATTTTGTGTTCACACTTAGCATGACAGTGCCTTACTATTCCTCCTTCATTTATGGGGTGAGATTGATTATTTTCCTCCCTCATTGATTTTGATTAGTGGGGTTGTAGATTGCTTTGTCGTGGTGTGGAACGCGGCATTGATCGGAAATTTTGTGTCATGACTTAAGTTGTGTATGAATTGGCAACACTGTGTTTCTTAAATTATTTGACTAAATTGTGTTATTATGAGTTTTGATAATTTGTGAAATGTGATTGAGAAATATTGAAATTGTGTTTTGTTAATGAATGATTTATGTATTGTATTTAAAATTTTTATTGTGCACCACTGAGTATTTTTATTCTCAGCGATAGCTTGTTTTGCTGTCGCAGATAAGAGCAAGGAGAAAGCTGCAGAGTGAGCAGCTATCGATATTGAAGACTTCATTGACCTTTTCTGTACGGGTATTTTTTTATAACCTTGTAGTTATTTTGATGTAAATACTGCAATGTCATAAGTATCAATGTAAAGTGAGCAGTTGTATAATAAATTGTAATAATATTTTCTTTTAGAACTTCTTTTTGTAAATTAAGATTGTAGTTTGTGAATTTTCATACTTTATGCACTATGAATGAAGTTATTAAATTTTTTGAGATGATAAACTTTGATTGGATTGTGGAATTATTTTTGAAGTGGATTGAATTGAGTTGACTTGAAATTATTTGGTGGTTGGGAGTTGTGAAAAATTTTTGGAAGTGTTTTTCTCAGGTATTTGAAGAACTATTTTCTCCAAATACAAACGACACTCTGCCGAAATTTTTATAAAAATTGCGGAAGAATAAAATGGACAAAATTTTTATTAGTTTATAAGCTTTGAATAAATGGTTTTAATTCCTACCAAAACGCTCACCACTTCCAAAATGTAAGAAAATGATTTTAAAATCCCTTGTAGTGTACTTAATGAATTATCAGTAGGTGAAGTTCGATAGTTCATTAGGTATTCTACGGGATCATGTTATGCCTTACAGAGGGGTAAGGTGCGACATTATCAGTAGACGAAGTTTGGTAATTCATTAGGTATACTACGGGATCACGTCATGCCTTACAGAGGGGTAGGGTGTGACATGTTTTAGTGGTATCAGAGCTAGTTTTTAATTTCTATTTTGATATGTAATTTGAATATTTTTTCTTCATAGTACAACTGCTCAATGTCATGGTTTGATACTTACAGTACATTACATTATAAATATGCACTAATGGGAGGAAATCTCTTTGTGTTATTTGTCCAAGAGGTCTAAAATCCTCAAATTGACTATGGAAGAAGGGGATCGTTCAGTCGATCAATCAATAGAGGCTGAGGTACAAGGGGAAGCCCCTGTCCTTCATAATGTGAGTGGATCAGCTGCACCAACCCCTCGATCGCGATTTCCTACTCGGTTGCTCGTGAGATGGCTGCAATGTTCCAACAGATGGCTGGTAACATGCCTACTCAAGCCCCACTATAGACACCAGTGGTACAACCACAGTATTCAGTTAGGCAGTATGACAAGCTGATTAAATATGGGGCTACTGAGTTCAAGGGGACAGTAGATCCGTTAGAGGCAGAACAATGGTTAGAGAGAATGAATAGGGTGTTCAAGAAACTGCACTGCACAGAAGAGCTGAGATTTGAGTATTTAGTGTCATTACTATAGGGAGATGCATATGACTGGTGGAAAACCATTCCTCATAGTTTGGTGGAACCTCCAGTACTAACTTGGGATTACTTTCTGCGGGAGTTCAGATAAAAATATATCCCAGATGCCTGTCAGTTCAGAATCCTGTCACCAGAGGTTCACAACCACCTAGCAGAGGTAGAGGCAAGGGTAGAGGTAGTCTAGCAGGCAGCCAAGGCACAGTGAATCAATCAGAGCAAGGCAGTGCTCCAGTCAGAGTCTACGCAATGAGACAGAGAGAAGAGACTGAGACATCTGATATTGTGGTTGGTACCTTCTCAACTTTTAATCAAGATGTGTTTGTGTTATTTGATCCAAGTTCTACCCATTCCTATGTGAGTACTAGCATCATTGATTACATTGCTGTTCCGTGTGTGAAAATGAACTTTGAGGTGCTAGTAACAAGTCCGTTAGGACAAGAGGTCAAGGTTAATAGAATGTATAGGGATTGTCCTTTGGTAATCCAAGGACATACTTTTCTGTCTGATCTCATTGAAATGCCCTTCAGAGATTATGATATCATCTTGGGCATGGATTGGTTTGCCAGGCATCATGCCATGATTGACTGTAGATTAAAGACAGTCACTTTTGGTCTCCCTCAGTACAGTGATGTGGTAATACATGGGGAGAGGCAGCTATTGCCATCAAACATCATTTCGGTTGTACTAGCTAGAAAAATGATCAAAAAGGGGGTGTGAAGCATACTTGGCACATGTGGTAGACACTCAAGTGGGGAGTCCAGCATTGAGGGACATCCCTACAGTATGTGACTTTCCAGATGTGTTTCCTGATGAATTGCTAGGATTACCTCTAGAAAGAAAAGTGCAGTTTGAGATTAATGTTATGCCTAGTGTGGATCCAATCTCCATAACACCGTACAGAATGGCACCAGCAGAGTTGAAGGAGTTAAAGGTACAGTTGCAAGAACTACTTGAAAAGGCCTTCATCCACCCTAGTGTGTCACCTTGGGGAGTGCAAGTGTTGTTTGTTAAGAAGAAAGATGCACTCTTCGCTTATGTATTGACTACCGGCAGTTGAATAAGGTGACAATAAAGAACAGATATCCATTGCCTCGCATTGATGATCTGTTTGATCAGTTGAAGGGTGCAGTTATATTCTCCAAAATTGATTTGCGATCTGGTTATTATCGGTTGAAAGTGCAAGAGTAGAGTATTCCAAAAACTACTTTCAGAACTCGATATGGCCACTATGAGTTTCTAGTAATGCCATTCAGGTTAACTAATGCTCCAGCTACTTTTATGGATTTGATGAACACTATTTTTAGACCATATCTCGACCAATTTGTGGTGGTGTTTATTGATGATACTTTGATATATTCGAGGGATGTAGAGGAGCATGATAAACATTTGCGGATTGTACTGCAAACTTTGAGGGAGAAACAACTATAAGCTAAATTGTCGAAATGTGAATTTTGGCCGAAAGAAATCTCTTTCTTGGGACATGTTGTGTCAGCTGAAGGGATCAAGGTACATTCCAGTAAAGTATAAGCTATCCTTAATTGGAAGCCACCCAGGAATATCATAGAAATTCACAGTTTTCTGGGTTTAGCTGGATACTACCGCTAATTTGTGAAAGGGTTTTCTATGTTAGCTTCTCCACTGACCAAACTACGTCAAAAAGATGTAAAATTTCAGTGGACAAATAAATGCCAGCAGAGTTTTGATGAGTTGAAGAGGTGTTTGACTGTGTAAAGAATACACAGTTTATAGTGATGCTTCTCACAATGGGTTAGGCTGTGTACTGATGTAAGATCGGAATGTCATTGCTTATGCATCACGCCAGCTGAAACCGCACAAGAGAACTATTCGACACATGACTTGGAGCTTACAGCTATTGTATTTGCTCTGAAAATCTGGAGACACTACTTGTATGGGGAGAAATGCTACATCTACATAGATCACAAGAGCTTGAAGTACCTAGGCACCCAGAAGGAATTGAACTTGAGGCAGAGGAGATAGTTAGAATTGATTAAAGACTATGATTGCTTAATAGACTATCAGCCAGGGAAAGCAAATGTGGTGGCTGACGCCTTAAGTTGCAAAACTATGAAAAGTCTCAGAGTTTCTCTTTTATCCATGGTTCATGAATTGAAAGCACAGCATGCTAGTTTGGAGATTGATGATGAGG
Organism: Hevea brasiliensis; assembly: GCF_030052815.1. Classification (NCBI taxonomy): domain Eukaryota; kingdom Viridiplantae; phylum Streptophyta; class Magnoliopsida; order Malpighiales; family Euphorbiaceae; genus Hevea; species Hevea brasiliensis. The sequence continues at coordinate 2,645,515 of NW_026614585.1, forward strand.
GACAAACATTAGTTGCATGGCATGTACAGACAGTGTTAATTGATCAGATCAGAATGGCTACTCAGAGTGATGAAAAATATCAGAAGCTACTGAAAGAAGTCCAGCAGGGTAAGAAACCTGAAGTTTCTATGAGAGATGATGGTTTACTACTACATCAAGGCAGAATGTGCATTCCTAATGATGTGGAATTGAGACAGATCATTATGAAGGAAGCACATGAGTCTCCTTTTGCTATGCACTCTAGTGGAACTAAAATGTACAGAGGGTTGAAAGAGCATTACTGGTGGATGGGTATAAAAAGGGATGTAGCTGATTTTGTCTCCAAATGTCTAACTTGTTAGCAAGTGAAGGAAGAACATCAAGTACCAGCAGGTTTGTTACATCCATTGCCAGTACCGGAGTGGAAATGAGAACAGATAACTATGGATTTTGTGATGGGACTTCCGAGGACACATAATAGTCATGATGCAGTATGGGTTATAGTTGATAGACTGACCAAGTCTGCTCACTTTTTGCCAGTCCAGATGGACTATAGTTTGGAGAGATTGGCCAGATTGTACATAAATGAGATTATAAAACTGAATAGAGTGCCAGTATTGATTGTATCAGACAGAGAACCTAGGTTCACTTCTAGATTCCGGGATAGTCTTCAGAGAGCCTTAGGAACTAGATTGAACTTCGACATGGCATTCCACCCACAGACAGATGGCCAGTCTGAGAGGGTAATTCAAATATTGGAGGATATGTAACAGGCTTATGTGATTAAGTTTGAAAGTAGTTGGGATACACACTTGCCTTTGATTGAGTTTGCTTATAACAACAGCTACCAATCAAGCATTAGGATGCCTCCATATGAAGCTTTGTATGGCAGGAAGTGCAGAACTCCCCTATGTTGGGATGAAGTAGGTGAAAGAAAAATGATTGGCTCAGAAATTGTTCAGCAGACAGAGGAAAAGATCAAATTGATAAGAGATCGACTCAAGGCTGCATCAAACCGTTAGAAGTCCTATGTTAATATGAAGAGAAGAGATATTGAATATGCAGTGGGTGATAAGGTATTCCTCAAAGTTTCTCCTTGGAAGAGGATTATGAGATTTGGCAGAAAGGGGAAACTGAGTCCTCGTTTCATCAGACCATATGAGGTTCTGGAAAGAGTGGGTCCTTTAGCATACCGGTTGGCATTACCTCTAGAGCTAGAAAGGATACACAGTCTCTTCCATGTGTCCATGTTAAGGAGGTACAGATCTGATCCATCTCATGTTCTATCAGTTGAAGAGATTGAGGTAAATCCAGACCTTTCATAGAATAAGAACTTATAGAGATTCTAGCATATGAGGTGAAGCAGCTGAGGAATAAACAGATACACCTGGTTAAAGTGCTGTGGAACCATCATTCAGGCCAGGAAGCTACTTGGGAACGTGAAGAGGACATGAGGAGACAGCACCCACGGTGTTCGAAGCGATGCGAGTAAAATTTCAAGACGAAATTTATTTTAAGGGGGGGGGGGGGGGGGAGAATTGTAACACCCCTATGTTCGGTAGTGGGTTCTACTATTCTGACGACCAGTGTCTGTCTGGACAACTAGAATACCTGGAATTATACTTAAATATTAGTGAGGAGACATAAAATAATGAAATACAAGAAAGGAAAATATAAGAAAAATAAATAAAAAATAATATCAATGAAATGTAACCAAGTTAAACGAGCCGAAAATCATAGCGATGGGTGACTGCACCAGGAAGTTGCGGCGTGGACCGTTGACTAACCCTAGACCGCGGGGAACCCTGGAAAATATTTTAAAGACTTGAATAAATATTTATTGAAGTATAAATTACATTAGAATATCAAAAAAAATTAATTAATTAGTACAAAGAAAAACGAGAAATCGAGAAAACGATAAAACTCGGTGTTATCGAAAAATCGGGAATATAACCCGAATAGGGGCATTGTGGTCAATTGACACCCCAAGTTGACTTTTGACCTCAATGTCCATTAAAAATAAGTGGTATTACACTTTGAAAATATCATGATAAAAAAAATATAGTACATAATGTAAACAGTGGAAGTAATGAGGCAAACTTACAAAATTTGGAAACTTTGAATAAATAAATCATTTCCTAAAGTTAGTGCTCTACTAACTTACATTGTGGGACACCTTATTAAGCATTTGGACAGTTGAACTTCATCTTCAACCTTCAGAAATCACACCAGCCGAAACCCTCCCAAAGAAAGCTCCCATGGCCGCCCACATGCATGGTACACTCCACCCATTTTCAAGCCAAATTTCTTCTACTTGTCTTCATTAAACTTGACCACCACACCTTGGGCAGCACTTAGGGAACAAGAAAGAAGGAATTTGGTGGAGTTTTGACAAGCTCCACTTGAGGTACATGTCCATTTCTTCATCCTTTCTTCATTAAAGCTTGTGTGGGTGTTGTGGTGAATGGATTTATAGAAGGAAAGTTGAAGTTTGGTGAGTTAGGATAATATTACATTTCGGCAGCCATGGTAGTTCAATATGTGTAACTTGTATCTACATGTAAGTGGCAGTTTGAGGTTTGAATTAAGTGCTTATATGTATTGAAGTTGAATTACATGTATAAAGTTTGAATGATAAGCTTGAAAAGTGAAAATGGAAGTTTGATATGTATGTGTATTTTTTTGGCAACCTCATGATGAAGATTGAAGTGTTTAAATTCATGAAAAGTTTATTGAATTATGGTACTAGAAGTGGCAGCTTATGTGTATGATTGAGTAGAGAATAAATGTGTAATTTGATGATGGAAGTAATGTGTAATATTTAGGAGAGTTTATGTGTATATATTGTAGGGTTTGGACCTTGTGAATTATGGTTGCATTTGGTGCATTGTGAAATTGTTATATTCTATCCAAGTTGATCTATAATATAAAGTAATGAATGGTTATAGTTAGTGCCAAATGTAGAATGGTTTGGGGAAGTGAAGATGTAGTTGGTAAATATGTGTTTGATTTAGTGTTTGAGAGGCATGGAAAGGGCAGTGTGCAAATAAGCCTATAACCCTAAGTGTGTGACTCCAATTGGTATGAGACCAATTGGAGGTGAAACTAGGCACAAAATGTGCCAACTTTCATGAAGAAAGCCTACCTAAATTCTGTCCAAAAAGTGATATGAGAATTGACCAAATCCGGATTAGCGACTTTGCAAACCTGAAAATTGACCATTTGGACAGCAGTCTGTGTTTTGCCATAACTCACTCAAAACAAGTCCAAATGACCTGAAATTTTTACCATGGATAGATTAGACATAGAGATACAACTCTTATGAAGACTCCAAAACCTAGAAATGACCATAAGCAAGTCAAAATGCTTGAACAAGTTCGGATATAAAAACTGCCAGAATCGGAAATGACTTAAAAATGACCTAAGTTTGCCATTTTAGTGCAATCTGACCAGCAATAGTAAAATGACCATAACTTAGTCTAGTAAACTCCAAATGACCTAAAATTTGTGGCAAAAGTTCACTAAGACATAGACCTACAAGTTTGTTAGTTGGATCAGAAACCGAAAACTGAGGGAATTAGGTCATCCAGCTAGGTCAAAATAGCATACTAAAATCCGATAAATTGCAATAAAATGCAATACACTTAAAAATAGAATTGGTAACTTCTACCAATACTAAAGAACTATAAAATGTGATATATTGGTAACATTAAAATTTATTCCCCTAAAGTGCATTAAGGGTCAGCATTATAGGTTGACTAAGGAAAGCAATAGTATTAAATAAATTAATTATTGAACGTCATTGTTAGAGACAATTTAAATGAGTACTGAAACACTTTAAATTATGTGTTTCAGTTAGCAAAGACTCAGGGAAGGGAAGGAAACACTGAGTCAGGGCCAAGAGGTTACTCTTTAGAGGTTTGTGCACAACAGTTTTTTTTTTATTATTTTTCAATTGAAATAAATTATGACAATTTGTATGTTATTGTTTTAAATTGTGGAAAATTGTTTGAATGGAAATTTGATGGATACTTATTGCTTGAAAAATATTGCAAATGGTTTGAAGCCACAACTATCATGTATATTTGATTGAATTCCTCACTAGCTTGTCTAGTGGGACGAATTGACTTTGAATTCCCTCTCTGGCTGAAGTGTTGAGGTGTGTGCTTATTGAGGACGAATAGTAGCTAGCTACGTTATTCCTCACTAGCCATCGGCTGTTGGGACGAATTGGACTATGGAATCATGATTAAACTGTGTGTGTGATTTATTGATAGTTATTGTGATATTGTGAAACAGAGTTTAATTCTTTATGATATTCATTGTCTTTTGAATTTAACTATGATTTTAAGTATCCACAGTTCATATGATTTATGGTTTATGGTTTTAAATTGCATTTTATTAATATTGTGCACTACTGAGACATTGGCTCAATGATAGCTTTTTCATTGCTGTCGTAGGTAGACAAACGGACAGAGCAGCATAGTAGACTACTTGTGCTACATTTTGAGATTTCGCCAGGTATATTGAGTATACTATATTTTGTAGTTTTTGTTGTAATGTATATGCACTATATGTATATATTGTAATTGGTCTTGAGCAGTTGTAAACTAAACTAAATTATTTTGGCCTGTAAAAATATTGTGACATATTTCTCTATCTCAGCTTTTGGAAACAGTGGAAAATTGTTGTTGAATTGAGTTGACAAATATTGAGAAATTTATTGTGTTGAACTGTTATTAGAGTTTGGGATTGAAGAAATATATTGGAAGTGCTTTTTTATAGGTTTTTGAAGAACTGTTTTATTCAAAATACAAATGGCACTCTGTCAAAATTTTTACAGAAATTATTCATACTCAGATTTGTTATTTGGTTTCACTTCAGTTAAAAATATTTTAACACCTGTCAAAAGTGCTCACCACTCTAAAATGAAATAAGAAAAGGTTTAAAATCCCTTGTAGTATATTTAATGGGTTATCAGTAGATGAAGTTTGGTAATTCTTTAGGTATACTACAGGATCATGTCATGCCTTACAGAGGGGTAGGGTGTGACATTAATTGATTTCAGGCCTTTTGTTTTGTGTTGAAAATTTATTGATATATTGGTATGGTGTTGATGGAATTTATTATGATGGTTATTACCTTTCTTGCCTCTTCTTTCAAACTTTTAATCTTTTGTTAGAAAATGTTGTGATAGGGTGAAGTTTAAGAACTTCTAAGTGGAGTTGATTGAGAGTTTAAGTCATGCATAAGGACAAGCATGGAATAAGTGTGGGGAAATTTGATAAGTGCATAATTTATTAATTTTACTCCCATCACATCGAGCATTTTTAGCGTATTTTTTTTTTGTTTAATTCAGTTGGTTGAAATATATTTATTATTTATACATATTTTTAGATAGTTATGGAATAATTGTGTTAAATGGAGAAATTTTTAGCGTTTGACCTTTGCTGTATTTTTTAGGTGTATCTAAAGTTGTGGGTCTCCAAATTGATTGCTATTTAATCCATTGAAAAGCTAAGATAGAGCACTCCAGATGATACAGAGGAACCAAAGCCCAAATGTCACACCTTACCCCTCTGTAAGTCATAACATGATCCCGTAGAATACCGAATGAACTACCGAACTTCACCTACCGATAACTCATTAAGTACCCTACAAGGGATTTTAAACAATTTTCTTACTTTTGACAAGTGGTGAGCATTTTCTAATAGGTATTTAAAACATATGATTAAAAGTAAACCTAGTTAATATTTTTGGTCCGTTTTAGTTTTTCGCAAATTTTATAAAATTTTTGACAGAGTTCTGTCTGTATTTTGAGAAACCAGTTCTTCAAATACCTGTAAAAAGCACTTCTAAAAGTTTTTCTCAACTACTACTTCGATTTCACAATCAAACTCAATCAATTTCACAATCATTTCAATAAATTTCTCAAGTTCAAAATCCAATAATCCTCATCATACTAGAAATACATTTCATTTAAATTAAATAAAATAGTTGTACTCATATTTCATTAGAGACAAAATAATTTATATACATTCTTACAAAATTTACATCAAAAGAAATACAAACTAAACTTTATTACAAACTTCATACAAAATTTTGTACAAGCTGCTCAAGACCCATTTGCATGTCCATACATTTATATGCAATACATACATGAAAAGAAATATTTACAATTAGGGTATAAATTATACCCGATGACTTTAAGCTGATAGCTCTTCACACCTCAGCAGCTCAGTCTGCTGCTCCTCTAGTCTCTGTATCTGCGACAGCAATAGAAGCCATCGCTGAGTACTAGGACTCAGTGGTGCACAACATACTAAAATAATCTTTATGCAAAATATAAATCACATTTATTCAAAAATTTGACTAAACATGAGCATTAAACACAAAACATGAATTATGAGAATTTAATGCAAACCATGTTCATTTCGAAGTATCAAAACACATTTCATAAAACCCACAGTTAGATCATGCCATTCGAAACAAATAGAATCTCAATAGCCAGAGGCTAAAGATAAATCACATCACAAGGCTAGCTAGCTCAAATATATGGATATCCATTCATATCCTCTTCTACTGGCACACCTCAACACTTCTCCAGAGAAGGAATTAAAATTCGAAACTAATTACCCCCACTAGTCGTGCTAGTGAGGTGTTCAAATATATGGTTATGACACTGTGGTTTCAAAACTTATCTTAACAATTTGCTAAACATTGTCATTTCAATATGCATAATAACTTTCAACAATTTAAGTCAAATATCATAAGAATGCCATAATCCAATATTTCATATTATTTAAAACAGTATGCAAAAGATGATTATAAAAAGTATACGTTGTGCACAAACCTCAAGCGAGTCGCCTCTTGGCCTTGACTCGGTTCCTCGGGTTTTTTCCCAGTATTCTTTTCAACTGAAACACACAATTTTACAATATTTCAGTACTAGAACTTAACATAAATCCAAAATAAATTTAGCTTCACATTTACCTAGCTCTAACGTGTTAAATTCGACGTTCTCAAAATTTTTGTGTTTCGGGTTACTATTGTAACACCCTCATTGTAGCAATTACGTACATTCTACTGTTCTGGTGACCTGTGTCGGTTTGGATAGCTAGAACATTCGGAAAAATATTTAAACTAAAGTGAGGAGCCATAAATAACTCAAATATTAATAAGAAAAATTTAGGAAAAATTTTAGAAATAAAATACAACCAAGTTAAACGAGCCGGTGCCCAAGCGATGGGTAACCAGAGGAAAGTTGCGGTTCTCGCAACGCGGAGCACTAGACCCGGGGAAAAATTCATAAAATAATTTTTGGGACTCCAGAGAAGGGTCATTGAGGTTTCTATGGCATTAGAATGCCAAGAAAATACCTAGAAAAATTTTTCAATCGGTACAGACAATTTTGACCCGTAAACCAAACGGAGGGCATTTTGGTCATTTCGCCTTCAGAGGTGATTTTTGGCCGACTTGTCCAGTTGAGTAAATAATTATTATGACATAAAATATGAATTAATGTTGATGAAAAACTAATTTAAAGTTAGTAGAAAAGAAAAGAAAAGAAATTGAATGAAAACTTGAATTATGACATCATAATGATGTCATCAAAAAGGCCTCCACCAATCACACTTTAACAAGCACTCTTAAACCACTTAAAAAGGAAAGAAATGAGTTAAAAATTAAACAAATTTTCTGCTCTTCTTCTCCAAATTTCGCAGCCCTCTCCCTCACCTCTCTCAACCTCCATGAAAGCCTCCTTATAAGCTTGATTTCTCCCTTCATCCCACCATAAAACCCCATCTTCCTTTCACAAAAATTGGTTATCACAATTTTTGCAATACTTGGGCAGCAAAAAGAAGTGAAAATAAAGAAGTTTTTTTCAAGCTTGGATTGGCATACAACAAGGTTAGTGCACATATATACTTAAATCTCCTTTATTCCATGTTAAAGCCTTAAAGTGAGTAAGAATTTGTAACTTAAATGAATGAAATTTATGTTTATGCATGCCTTGAATTTCGGCAGCCCTAAGGAAGGAGCAATGATGGAGTGTTTTTGATGGTTTTAATGGACTTAGAATGAATTGGAGATTATGTTTAAGCTATATATCTACATAGATAATGAATTAGTGTGCTTAACTAAGGTCTATGAGTAAATTGAAATGGAAACTAGGGTTTTGAGGGTGAAAATGTGGACTTGGCTTATGAAATTATTAAAGGACATTCTAATGGTCAATTAGTGACCATTTAAGGAAATTTAACCATAATTTGGACTGAAAAATAGCATGGCAAAGTGAATGACTATGCTGCCTAGGGACAGCAGCAATGGTGACTGAGATTCCAGTCCAATTAGACAGCCATAACTTTGGCTGTGTTGGTCCAATTGGTATTTGGCCAATTGGACATGAAACTAGGCTTATAATGGAACATTTTTGCTGAAGAAACAATGCCCAAAAGACCAAAGCAAGAGGACCAAAAGTTGGCCCCAATCCCGATACCCTGCAACAGCACCTGCAGAAATGACCAAATGAATAGTAACTGTTCATTTGGCCATAACTCACTGTAGAAATGGTCAATTGACCTGAAATTTTTACAGCAACAAGTTAAGACATAGAAAAACAACTTTCATGAAGAAACCTACCCCAAATTATGACCAGAACTTAATCAAAATGGCAGTCACATTCACTATTCATGGTACTGTAGATTTGGTAAATTCTGCAGAATTGAAATCCGGCCAGCTGTGGTTTTTGGACCATATCTGGAGCTACAAACTCCAAATAGAGTGATTCAATAAAGAAAATTCAACTAGACAAAATAAGGAACAACTTTCATGTTTACCATTTCCTCAAATTTCCACTGTAACAGTCCCTAATAGAACAGTAAACTTATGGTACAAAAACTGAAAATTCTGCCACTTATTGTTAGGCTTAGAAATGGTAATGGTGATCACTTCCAACAAGTTTTAAATTCAAAATGTGGTATGTTTGGAGTGTCAAAACCAATGTACCTATTTTCCATCCAAAAGTCAACATTTTTGTTGACCAATGAGGTGAATAGTGACACCAAAACTTGAAATTCAAAATTTGAAATTAGAAATGCATCTAGGGGACTTTAAATTGCAATTGGCAATTAATACTAGCAAATGTAAAACTCAAAATGTGGGATCTTGGTATAATTAGAATTAATATATCCACTAAGTATGAAAAAGTCAACATTTTGGTTGACTAGTAAGGTGAATACCTAGAACTAATTCTAAGCTTAAATGCTTAGAATTGTATGACAAATGTGGACTATGCATCCTAGTCAACATTGTTAAAAAGAAATTAAGGCCATAAATTTGAAATCCATGAAATATTCATGGATTACTTGAAACATGAAAAATAAGTCACCTAATTGATGTGAATAGATAGTTAGGGCTTATATGCCCATCGCAAATGGAATTCATAAAATATTAGTAACTCAACTTGAAATATAAAAATTGTAATTACATAAGTAGATTCTTGAATGTATAAATGAGAAAGGAAAAATGTTTTGAATACAATGGTACATGTGAACCATTGTTTAGAATTGTAATCAATATGAATAACATAATGAATGAATAAATGAACTATATTAATGTATGAATGAGACATTAGTTCTCATTATTATAGAAAGGAGAAGTAATTTGAGTACAATGGTATAAAAGGATAATTGATGTGAATTGTGATCATATAAATGATCAAATGAATGTATGAATTATAATTGAAATTTATCATGAAATAATGAATTCATAAAACACAATATATTAATATTTAATGATATTATGTGCCCTTGTATTGCCTAGACACGTGTGTCAGATTGGATAGATTGGCATGCCAATAGGGTATTGTTTTAGCAGTACTGTGAAAGGCTTTATGCCTGTATTCATGGCTTTATGCCCGTATTCATGGCTTTATGCCCGTATTCATGGCATTATGCCAACATTCATGGCTTCTACGCCCGATTATGTGTTATCATGGCTTTCTAGCCATACTGACTGCATACGTGGTTGACGTTCTGCGTCCCATGGTATGACGGCCCGAGGCACCAAGGTGTCGGTGCCAACGACCGTTATCGATTTAGTCACTGTCATAGGTTACTTGGGCAGTGAAATTTATTGAGATAAGTTAAGAATATTAGCAATTTAAAATATTAGAAATTAAATAAAATAAATGAGTAAGATGACCTAAAATAATTTAGAATAGTTATTTATTAGAAAGAATCGAAATGAACTGGACAGATATTAAAATTTACTTATTATGAGATAATCTGAGACAACCTAGCAAGTATTGGGAAAATGCTAAAAGATTAGCAAAGAAAATTATAAAATAAATAAATATTGCAAATGAGACTTATATAATAATATAAGCATAAATTTATTATTTTCAGATCATTTTTTTTTCTTGTACATTATTACTGTACATTGGCGAAATAAACGCTTCCAAAGAAGACTAAATTAGGATAAAACATATTAAATTTTAGAAACCGCATGTGAAGTATAAATAGATCTTAATTATTTGAATGATGTTTTATTTCTATCTTTATTTGTATATTATTTCCTTGTTCTATTATTGCACCACTAAGCAGCAATGCTTAGCGCGATGGATTTGTTTCCTCGCGCAGGTACTTTGACTAAGATTTTTGGAGTCCAGATCTGCAGAAGTGGCTGGAGTATTCAAGGTTGTCACCTCCTCAGCAATGCATGTAGATAGGGCCCATATAGATCATATTTTGTATTTAGTACAAAATGCTAGATATTGTATTATAATGTAGATTATGAGCAGGTAATTAATAGAAATGTAATGTAATTTAATAAATTAGCTTTTTCATATGTAATTAATTTATACATCATGTAAATTATGAAATTATGTAAATTAAAGAAATTTGAAAATTTTACTTATGTGATTTGAGCATGAATGAGATTGTATGGATTCGAAGACAGATTTGAAATATATAGATAATGCATGGAAATGAATATGAAATTGAGATATATGAATGAGATGGTTATGAAAATAATTGACGAGATTTTATTTGTAAAATATTATTGAAATTTTCAAACAGGTAAATAGTAAAATACGTCAACTGGTAATAAAATAGGGGAAACTCCGCTGGTTTCTCCGATGAAAAATAATTAATATTAAAATATAATGAGATCAAATTATGAAAGGAATAAAGTAAGATAAGATAGGGTGCTCCGGCACCGAATGTAGCACACTTTGCTCGGCTACACTGTAGTCGGGTGAGGGGTGTTACAACTATTCACTACACTATTCAAGTCAAATAGTTGACTTTCTAAGGCTTAATAGGTATGGGAACTGTAACTTCACCCACATACCACATTTTGGTCACTAAACTTGTTGGTTTTGGTTGTTTACTCAAATTCTAAGTCTTTTAGGCAAATTTGGTAAATTTCATTTTTAGAGTCCTAAGTTGCACTATTCCATTGGTCACTTTATTGTTGGAATTTGGCAAAACTTTCTTCATAGAAAATGTTCCCCATTGTCTTAAATTTATTCTCCTTTTTGAATCACATAAATTGGAGTTTTGTAGCTCAAGTTATAGCCAAAATACGATTCTTGTTCACGTGCATGCTTGTTCATCCGCAGATTTTGGTTATGGCAGATTTTTGATCCAACTTCGTTCAGTAATTTGATCAAGTTAAGTCCATAATTTGGTCTAATTTCCTTCATACGAAATGTTCTACTATGTCTTAGTTTCCATCGGTTCAAGAATCACCTAAATCGGAGTTTTCTAGAGAGAGTTATAGCCATTGAAACTTTACTGTTCAAATGGCAATTCTGCAGTTTTGCAGGTTCAGTAACTCAACTTTGCTCAATAATTTGATTAGGTTAATAGAATAATTTGGGTTGGTGTTCTTCATGAAAGTTTTAGATCTATATCTTATCTAATTACTGGTAAAAGTTCAGGTCATATTGACCTGCCTAGCTCGAGTTATGACCAAATTAACAAATACTGTTCATTTGGTCGGTTTATCTTGATGGCACTGCACTTATCCAACTTTGGTCAATTTGTTCACTAAGTTTTGGTCACTTTTTGGGCATGGTTCCTAAATGAAAATTATGTCATTTTATGTCTATTTTCATCCCCAATTAGTACCATATCAATTGGACTTGTAAAATTTCAGTTTTTGTCCTTCAAAGTTGACTTGTTCATGCTGCCAGCAACATGACCATACACCCTCCGAATTTGGCTTAATTTCCTACCATTCCCACAAAACTCATTTGGTCATAATTGACCATTATTTCACTTCACAATAGGTCAAACATGCCATTTACTCATTTTTCCAAATTTTGCCTCAAAACCCTAGGCCTCCAAACCCTAATCACACTAAAATGTTGCATTTGATTGATTCCATGCATACATACATGTTTCTTCATCTCAAACAAGCTCACATATGTATTTAAATCTATCAGACCATGCAAATATACCCCTATACACATGCTGGCCAAATTTCAGTTTAGTCCCTCACACATATTTTTTTTTTATTTTAAGTTTATTTACAAGTAATTCAAGCTAAAAACACAACAAATAATCTCAAACTTTCAAATTAATGTGTTTACCTCAACTTGGAGTTTCCTCTTCCTCAATTCCTTCCTTTTTCTCTTTTATTTCCTTGCTCAAACTTCTTTTCTAATTGCCCAAACAAGGTTTAATCAACAAAATTAGGGAATTTATGGGAGATTTTTAGGGTTTATGGAGCTTGAAATCAAGCTTCAATGGTGGATTTTGAGAGAGAGGTGAGAAGTGACGGGAATGGAGAAGAAACCAATTTGTTGTTCTTTTCTTTTTGTTATTTTATGTCTTAGGAAGACCATAATTCTAATTAAATAAATTTTTAATTAAAATACTTATGGCATCATGCATGTGTCACCACATGATGTCATTACCTTTTTAACTTTTTCATTTTTTTCTTTTTTTTTTCTTTTTATTTTTCTATTAATTCTTTAATTTAATTCTCGATCCCGAAGTTTTCTTTTCTCCGATTTTATTTAATAGTTAGGTCAGGAGTCAGCTTTCGGGGTCAATTGACCAAATTGCCCCTCGCCGGTTCATCCCGATTTGCAATTAATTCCATATTTCTTCCGTCTCCATGACCTAATTATTTGACTGGCTTAACAGTTCTTTTTCGTGATTTTCTCTTTTACACTGTCTTTATAAGGGTCCTAAGGACCGCAGCATCACTTTTGACGATTCGACATTTGAGTTTAAAATGACTTCGCAGTCATTCCCAAGAAGGTCACCCATCGCTGTGACTCTTGGCTTGTTTAATTTCTTATGTTCTGTTTTTCTTGTTTATACTTAACTAATTGGACATTACTAATTATTTGTGTTTATAGCTTCTCTAGTTGTCTTAAGTGTGGTTCTAATCCCCTTAATTCTCCGGACCGACACCGGTCACCAGAACAGTGAAATATACCAGGCTATGCAAACGGGGGTGTTACAATTCTCCCCCCCTTAAAATATATTTCGTCTCGAAATTTTACCTGGTATCAATCTTTGAACAGCTGTGGGTGCTGTCTCCTCATGTCCTCCTCTCGTTCCCAAGTAGCCTCCTGGCCCGAATGATGGTTCCACAGCACTTTTACCAACGGTATCTGCTTGTTTCATAGCTGTTTCACTTCATAAGCCAGAATCTCTATGGGTTCTTCTTCATATGTGAGGTCTGGATTTACTTCAATTTCCTCTACTGGTAGTACATGATATGGGTTTGATCGATACCTCCTCAACATTGATACATGGAAAACATTATGTATCTTTTCCAATTTTGGAGGTAGTGCCAACCGATATGCCAAAGGACCCACTCTTTCCAGAACCTCATATGGCCCAATGAAACGAGGACTCAGTTTCCCTTTTCTGCCGAACCTCATAATTCTCTTCCAAGGAGAAACTTTGAGGAATACTTTCTCACCCACTGCATACTCAATATCCCTTCTTTTCAAATCAATGTAGGACTTCTGACGGTCCGATACAGTCTTAAGTCGATCTCGGATCACCCTGATCTTCTCCTCAGTTTGCTGAACAATTTCGGGTCCAATCATGTTTCTTTCACCCATATCATCCCAACACAACGGTGTTCTACATTTTCTGCCATACAAAGCTTCATATGGAGGCATCCCAATGCTTGATTGGTAGCTATTGTTGTAAGCAAACTCAATCAAAGGCAAGTGTGTATCCCAACTGCCCTCAAACTCAATCACACAAGCCCGTAGCATGTCCTCTAAGATCTGAATTATCCTCTCAGACTAGCCATCTGTCTGTGGATGGAATGCAGTACTGAAATTCAATCTAGTTCCTAGGGCTCTCTGAAGACTACCCCAGAATCTAGAAATGAACCTAGGATCTCTGTCTGACACGATGGATACTGGCACTCCATGCAGTCTCACAATCTCATCGATGTATAACTTGGCCAATCTTTCTAAACTGTAGTCCATCCGAACTGGCAGAAAATGAGTAGATTTAGTCAGTCTGTCAACAATGACCCAAACTGCATCATGACTCTTTTGTGTCCTCGGAAGTCCCATCACAAAATCTATTGTTATTCTCTCCCATTTCCACTCTGGTACTGGTAGTGGATGTAACAACCCAGCGGGTACTTGATGCTCTGCCTTTACTTGCTGACAAGTTAGGCATTTAGAAATAAACTCTGTCACATCTCTTTTCATACCCATCCACCAGTAATGCTCCTTTAGTCCTCTATACATTTTTGTGCCACCAGGGTGCATGGCAAAAGGAGACTCATGTGCTTCCTTCAAAATGATCTTCCTCAATTCAGCATCATTAGGAACATATATTCTGCCCTGGTGTAGCAATAGACTATCATCTCTAATTGAGAATTCTGGTTTCTTGCCCTACCGGACTTCTTCCAACAGCTTCTGATACTTCTAATCATTCTGAGAAGTCATTCTAATCTGATCAATCAACACTAGCTGTACATGCCATGCAACTGTTGTCTGCCCATCATCATTAATCTCTAAGCTAGCATGAAATGATCTCAACTCAAGTACTAAAGACAAAGGAGTAACCCATAGACTTGCTATAGTCTTGCGACTTAAAGCATCATCCACAACATTAGCTTTCCCTGTCTGATAGTCTATCAGACAATCATAGTCTTTTATCAACTCTAACCATCTCCTCTATCTCAAATTCAACTCTTTCTGGGTGCCCAAATACTTCAAACTCTTATGATCTGTATAGATGTAACTCTTTTCCCCATACAAATAGTGTCTCCAGATCTTAAGAGCAAACACTATAGCTGCAAGCTTCAAATCATATGTTGGATAGTTCCTCTCATGCGGTTTTAGCTGGCGTGATGCATAGGCAATGACCTTTCGATCTTGCATCAATACACAGCCTAACCCATTGTGAGAAGCATCACTATAAACGGTGTATTCTTTACCCGGTGTAGGTAAAGTCAGGACTGGAGCTTCAGTCAAACATTTCTTCAATTCATCAAAACTCTGTTGGCATTTATCCGTCCACTGAAATTTTACATCTTTTCTAAGCAGCTTGGTCAATGGAGATACCAACATGGAGAATCCCTTCACAAATCTACGGTAGTATCTAGCTAAACCCAGAAAACTACGAATTTCTGTGACATTTCTGGGTGGCCTCCAATTAAGAACAGCTTCAATCTTACTTGGATCTACCTTGATGCCCTCTTCTGATACTACATGCCCCAAGAAAGATATTTCTTTCAGCTAAAATTCACACTTCGACAATTTGGCATATAGCTGTTTCTCTCTCAAAGTTTGCAGTACAATCCACAGATGTCTATCATGCTCTTCTGCATTCCTCGAATAGACCAATATATCATCTATGAATACCACAACAAACTGGTTGAGGTATGGTCTGAAGATAGTGTTCATCAAATCCATAAAAGCAGCTGGAGCATTAGTTAACCCGAATAGCATAACCAAAAACTCATAATGGCAATAGCGGGTTCTGAAGGCAGTTTTAGGAATACTTTGCTCTTGTACTTTCAGCTGATAATAACCTGATCTTAGGTCAATTTTGGAGAACACAGGTGCACCCCTCAACTAATCAAACAAGTCATCATTGCGGTGCAATGGATATCTATTCTTTATTGTCACCTTGTTCAACTGCCGATAATCAATACACAAGCGGAGAGTGCCATTTTTCTTCTTTACAAACAACACTGGTGCTCCCCAAGGTGACACACTAGGGCGGATAAAGCCCTTGTCAAGCAATTCTTGCAACTGCACTTTCAACTCTTTCAATTCTGCAGGTGCCATTCTATATGGCGTTATGGAGATTGGGTCCACACCAGGCATAACATTAATCTCAAACTGCACCTCTCTTTCTGGAGGTAATCCTAGCAATTCATCAGGAAACACATCCGGAAAAGTCACATACCGTAGGGATGTCCCTCAGTGCTGAACTCCCCACTTGGGTGTCTATCACATGTGCCAAGTATGCTTCACACCCCTTTCTGATCATCCTTCTGGCTAGTGCAGTCGAAATGATGTTTGATGGCAGTAAATGCCTCTTCCCGTGTATTACCACATCACCGTACAAAGGGAGACCAAAAGTGACTGTCTTCAGTTTACAGTCAATCATGGCGTGATGCCTGGCTAACCAATCCATGCCTAAGATGATATCATACTTTCTGAAGGGCATTTCAATCAAGTTTGATAGGAAAACATGTCCTTGGATCACCAAAGGACAGTCTCTATAAATTCTGTTGACCCGGACCTCTTGTCCTAACGGACTAGTTACTAGCACTTCAAAACCCATTTGCACACATGGAATAGCAAGTGAACTGACTATGCTAGCACTAACATATGAATGGGTTGAACCCGGATCAAAGAACACAAATACATCTTGATCAGAGATAGAGAATGTACCAGCTACCACATCGGAAGTCTCAGCCTCTTCTCGCTGTCTCATTGTGTAGACTCTGGCTGAAGCACTTCCTTGTGTTGATTGACCAACTGTGCCCTGACTGCCTGAAGCAGTGCCTCTACCTTTGCCTCTTTCTCTGCCAAATGACTGTGAACCTCTGGGAGCAGGACTCTGAATAGATCCCTTGGCAGTAGTAAGAGCTGGACCATATCTCGAAGACGGAGCACTATTGCAGTCTCTTGCTAAATGACCCTTGCCTCCGCAGTTAAAGAAGGCTCCAGTGGCCCAATAGCATTCCCCCCCATGAATCTTGCCACAAGTCTCATAGGGGCGGGCATAATGTGAATCCCTGCTCGACTGCTGACCAGACCTAGGGGGTCTCTGTCTAGAAAATCTACCTCTACCAAATCTTCCACCTCGACCCCTGCTGGGTCCACTAAACTTTTTTTTCTTTCCAGAAGTAGCACCAGAACTCTGTTTAACTGATATTTCCCCCTTGTCTTTTTCTGATTTCTCAGCTTTTTCTGATTTTTCTTTCACTGGGGTTGCTTCTGATTCAATTCTCTCCAGTTCAAGTGCTTGAGACATAAGCTCTGAGAAGTTGCTGTGTCGAAATCCCACAACTTGCATCCTTATACTGGGCTTCAAACCCTTCTCAAATCTCTTGCATCTTGCCTTGCTGGTAGTAAGGAGACTCCCAGCATAATGACTTAAGCGGGAGAACTCTCTCTCATACTCTGCCACTGTTCTGTTGCCTTATTTTAGACTCAGAAACTCTTGTAACTTTTGATCAACATATGCATCTGGGATGTATTTCTGTCTGAACTCTCTGATGAAGTCATCCCAGTCAAGATCGTGGTTGGCTAAGGCGTGGGGATGGTCTTCCACCAATCATACGCATCCCCTTATAGTAACGACACAGAATACTCAAACTTCAGCTCATCTGGGCAGTGCAGTTTCTTAAACACTCTGTCCATTCTTTCAAGCCATTGCTCTGCCTCTAAAGGGTCCACTGTACCCTTAAATTCTGCAGCCCCATACTTCAGTAATTTATCATACTGTCTGGCTGGAGGAAGTGGTTGTGTCACAAGTGTCTGGGGTGGAGCTTGAGTAGGCATACCCCCAGCCATTTGTTGAAACATCGCAGCCATCTGCTGTGCGAACTGTGCAGGAAACTGCGGCATTTGTGGGGCTGGTGCTGCTAACCCACTAACATTCGGTAAAGCTGGGGCTTCCCTTTGTGCCTCAGCTTCAACAGACTGCTCAACTGAGCGATCCCCTTCTTCCATTTTAGTCTGAAGTTAGGGTATCTCCTGAACAAGTAACACATGGAGATTTCCCTCCCTTAGTTCATATTCATGATGTAATGCACTGTATGTAACAATTATGGACATTGAGCAGTTATACTTAACAAAGAAAAGACACAAATTCACAATTTAAAACATACTTTAAAAATTTGCTTTGATATCACTAAAACATGTCACACCTTACCCCTCTGTAAGGCATAACATGATCCCGTAGAATACCTAATGAACTACCGAACTTCACCTACCGATAACTCATTAAGTACCCTACAAGGGATTTTAAATAATTTTCTTACTTTTGACAAGTGGTGAGCATTTTCTAATAGGTATTTAAAACATATGATTAAAAGTAAATCTAGTTAATATTTTTGGTTCATTTTAGTTTTCCGCAAATTTTATAAAAATTTTGACAGAGTTTTGTCTGTATTTTGAGAAACCAGTTATTCAAATACCTGTAAAAAGCACTTCTAAAAGTTTTTCTCAACTACTACTTCGATTTCACAATCAAACTCAATCAATTTAACAATCATTTCAATAAATTTCTCAAGTTCAAAATCCAATAATCCTCAGCATACTAGCAATACATTTCATTTAAATTAAATAAAATAATTGTACTCATATTTCATTAGAGACAAAATAATTTATATACATTCTTACAAAATTTACATCAAAAGAAATACAAACTAAACTTTATTACAAACTTCATACAAAATTTTGTACAAGTGCACGTCCATACATTTATATGCAATACATACATGAAAAGAAATATTTACAATTAGGGTATAAATTATACCCGATGACTTTAAGCTGATAGCTCTTCACACCTCAGCAGCTCAGTCTACTGCTCCTCTAGTCTCTGTATCTGCGACAGCAATAGAAGCCATCGCTGAGTACTAGGACTCAGTGGTGCACAACATACTAAAATAATCTTTATGCAAAATATAAATCACATTTATTCAAAAATTTGACTAAACATGAGCATTAAACACAAAACATGAATTATGAGATTTTAATGCAAACCACGTTCATTTCGAAGTATCAAAACACATTTCATAAAACCCACAGTTAGATCATGCCATTCGAAACAAATAGAATCTCAATAGCCAGAGGCTAAAGATAAATCATATCACAAGGCTAGCTAGCTCAAATATATGGATATCCATTCACATCCTCTTCTACTGGCACACCTCAACACTTCTCCAGAGAAGGAATCAAAATTCGAAACTAATTACCCCCACTAGTCGTGCTAGTGAGGTGTTCAAATATATGGTCATGACACTGTGGTTTCAAAACTTATCTTAACAATTTGCTAAACATTGTCATTTCAATATGCATAATAACTTTCAACAATTTAAGTCAAATATCATAAGAATGCCATAATCCAATATTTCATATTATTCAAAACAGTATGCAAAAGATGATTATAAAAAGTATACATTGTGCACAAACCTCAAGCGTGTCGCCTCTTGGCCTTGACTCGGTTTTTCGGGTTTCTTCTCGGTATTCTTTTCAACTGAAACACACAATTTTACAATGTTTCAGTACTAGAACTTAACATAAATCCAAAATAAATTTAGCTTCACATTTACCTAGCTCTAACGTGTTAAATTCGACGTTCTCGAAATTTTTGTGTTTCGGGTTACTATTCACTACACTATTTAAGTCAAATAGTTGACTTTCTAAGGCTTAATAGGTATGGGAACTCCAACTTCACCCACATACCACATTTTGGTCACTAAACTTGTTGGTTTTGGTTGTTTACTCAAATTCTAAGTCTTTTAGGCAAATTTGGTAAATTTCAGTTTTGGAGTCCTAAGTTGCACTGTTCCTTTGGTCACTTTATTGTTGGAATTTGGCAAAACTTTCTTCATAGAAAATGTTTCCCATTGTCTTAAGTTTATTCTCCTTTTTGAATCATCTCAATTGGAGTTTTGTAGCTCAAGTTATAGCCAAAATACAGTTACTATTTATGTGCACTGTTCATGCTGCAGATTTTGGTTATGGCAGATTTTTGATCCAACTTCGTTCAGTAATTTGATCAAGTTAAGTCCATAATTTTCTGTAATTTCCTTCATACGAAATTTTCTACTATGTCTTAGTTTTCCATTGGTTCAAGAATCACCTAAATCGGAGTTTTCTAGAGAGAGTTATAGCCATTGAAACTTTACTGTTCAAATGGCAATTCTGCAGTTTTGCAGGTTCCGTAACTCAACTTTGCTCAATAATTTGATTAGGTTAATGGCATAATTTGGGTTGGTGTTCTTCATGAACGTTTTATATCTATATCTTATCTAATTACTGGTAAAATTTCAGGTCATTTTGACCTGCCTAGCTCAAGTTATGACCAAATGAACAAATACTGTTCATTTGGTCAGTTTGTGTAGTGGCAGCCTGCACTTATCCAAATTTGGTCAATTTGTTCACTAAGTTTTGGTCACTTTTTGGGCATGGTTCCTAAATGAAAATTGTGTCATTTTATGTATATTTTCATCCCCAATTGGTACCATATAAATTGGACTTGTAAAATTTCAGTTTTAGTCCTTCAAAGTTGACTTGGTCATGCTGCCAGCAGCATGACCATACACCCTCCGAATTTGGCTTAATTTCCTACCATTCCCACACAACTCATTTGGTCATAATTGACCATTATTTCACTTCACAATAGGTCAAACATGCCATTTACTCATTTTTCCAAATTTTGCCTCAAAACCCTAGGCCTCCAAACCCTAATCACACTAAAATGTTGCATTTGATTGATTCCATGCATACATACATGTTTCTTCATCCCAAACAAGCTCACATATGTATTTAAATCTATCAAACCATGCAAATATACCCCTATACACATGCTGGCTGAATTTCAATTTAGTCCCTCACACATTTTTTTTTTTATTTTAAGTTTATTTACAAGTAATTCAAGCTAAAAACACAATAAATAATCTCAAACTTTCAGATTAATGTGTTTACCTCAACTTGGAGTTTCCTCTTCCTCAATTCCTTCCTTATTCTCTTTTATTTCCTTGCTCAAACTTCTTTTCTAATTTCCCAAACAAGGTTTAATCAACAAAATTAGGGAATTTATGGGAGATTTTTAGGGTTTATGGAGCTTGAAATCAACCTTCAATGGTGGATTTTGAGAGAGAGGTGAGAAGTGACAGGAATGGAGAAGAAACCAATTTGTTTGTTCTTTTCTTTTTGTTATTTTATGTCTTAGGAAGACCATAATTCTAATTAAATAAATTTTTAATTAAAATACTTATGGCATCATGCATGTGTCACCACATGATGTCATTACCTTTTTAACTTTTTCATTTTTTTCTTTTTTTTTTCTTTTTATTTTTCTGTTAATTCTTTAATTTAATTCTCGATCCCGAAGTTTTCTTTTCTCTGATTTTATTTAATAGTTAGGTCAGGAGTCAGCTCTCGGGGTCAATTGACCAAATTGCCCCTCGCCGGTTCATCCCGATTTGCAATTAATTCCATATTTCTTCTGTCTCCCTGACCTAATTATTTGACTGGCTTAACAGTTCTTTTTCGTGATTTTCTCTTTTCCACTGTGTTTATAAGGGTCCTAAGGACCGCAACATCACTTTTGACTGTTCGAAATTTGAGTTTAAAATGACTTCGCAGTCGTTCCCGAGAAGGTCACCCATCGCTGTGACTCTCGGCTCGTTTAACTTCTTATGTTCTGTTTTTCTTGTTTATACTTAACTAATTGGACATTACTAATTATTTGTGTTTATAGCTTCTCTAGTTGTCTTGAGTGTGGTTCTAATCCCCTTAATTGTCCGGACCGACACCTGTCACCGGAACAGTGAAATATACCAGGCTATGCAAACGGGGATGTTACACCAAATCAGTCACCAAGGTTGATAAAATGAGCTATGGATCTATTGCAAAAGCCCAGTCTCGATAGGTCACAACTAGTTTCAGTATTTATTTTGTGTTTGGAGTTTCAGACGTCCAAATGAAGCAAGGCTAAGCCCAATTGAACCTTAAGAGCCACCTCTACAACTTCTATGAAGGGCTAGATGAGAGATGAGGCCATTTTAATTGTAAAAAATGGCAATGAAGTTGTCACAATGGTCTGGACTGTCTGACTAAACTAGTCCCAGTTTTTGGGCCATAACTTGGGATGTAGAACTCGGATTTGGGTCCATGAGTACCCGTTGGAAAGCTAAGAAATAGGGCTACAACTTTCCTGAAGAGGGCAGAGGCAAATTCAGAAAGAAAGTTGTTGAAAATCTGCCTTGATTCCAAAAATGTGAATGCAGGCTGAAAATCTACATCTTGAATTTCAAAACCTTTCCTAGTTTGGTTTGGTTCCTATCTTTGGGATTAGGTTTTTTTTAGTATAAATACGTCTTTGGGCAGCAGCTAAGAGTATCTCAATTCAGACTTTCGTTCTTCATTTACATTCTAGATTTCTTCTTTATTTCTGCTTTAATTTTCTATAAGCCATGAACATGAGTGGCTAAGTTTTTAATTCAGTTCAAGGGATTCAAGCTCTTTTGCTTGATTTGTGAGACCAGGTTCTTAATTTAATTTATGTCTTTTTGAATATCTATTATTTTCTGATTTAATTATTTTTTATCGGTTGAATGATTTGCTAAAAAGGCCTATTAGTTAATTGTTTGATTTGATCAATTGTTAGTTCATCTTCATAATCCGCAATTGTTGTGTAAGATTGAACATGAGTAGTAATTAGGTTTTGTTGATTATGATCTCAGTTTTCGATAATAACCTAAGGAAACAATATGGTGGATTAAATGATTTATGCTTCATAAATTGTTGTTCAGCTTAACTACTTCCTTTTCTTAAAGCAGCTATTAATTTGATGAGGATTGCTCAATACCAACTCAGTTAATAATTAGAGTCAATAAGAGTGCTGGGCTTGAATTGATGAGTATAGGAAAGTTAGGGGTTCACCTCGCTATTTGGTAAATCTACGTTAAGTATTCAATAACAGATAATTGTATTTCTTTTGTCTATGATCAAATCAATGCATTGAAATGCGAATTACCTTGGACTGAAGTTTGTTTAAATTGAGATTTTCATATTTAGATCTTGAATTTCTGATTTCTTTTGATTTTGTGTTAAACCCCCCCCCCCCCCCCAAATCTTTGTTTCTTTCATTTTTCATTACACACAAGTGCACGAAATTTAATAATTTAGTCTCTAGGGTTCGACCTGGATTTACCATTTACTGCCGAAAATATTTTATTACTGGTAATTTCAGTTAATTTAATTTCTGGTGGATTCAACACCCATCATGGAGGAACAGTATATGAACTTTTACCTTACAAAACCTCTAAAGGACTCTCAAACTCCAAAGTTCGGAGTGGTATCCTGTTAATAAGATGTGCAGTAGAAAGAATTGCATCCCCCCAATAAGGTTTAGGAATATTCATTGTAAACATAAGAAACCTAGCAACCTCAAGTAAATGTTTATTTTTTCTCTCAGACACTCCATTTTGAGCACTAGTGTTAACACAACTAGTCTGATGCAAAATTTTGTGTGACTTTAAATATTCTTGAAAAACTCCATTCATATACTCTGTGCCATTATTAGTTCTCAGTATTTTAACATGATCATCAAACTGGGCGCTAATCATTTTGTGAAACTGCAAAAAACATGAAAAAATTTATTTTTCCCTTTCAGTAGATATACCCAAGTTAACCTACTACAACAATCAATAAAGGTCACAAACCATCTATAACCTGATAAAGACACAGATTGAGTAGGCTCCCACACATCAGAATTGATAGTCATAAAAGGAACTGAAGCCTTATTATTTATTGCAGGATAAGATTATCTAGTATGTTTGGCAAACTCACAAGCATCACATACTAACAATTCAGTTTTGCATTGCTTAAATAAAAGAGGATAAAATTTCTCTAAAACAGTAAATGAAGGATGTCCAAGTCTCCTATGCCACTAAATAATTTCTTTCTCAGCACCCATAGACTGTCCCAACATTACCTGATCAACACAATCATTCAATAGATATAGCTCATCTTGTTGTCTACCACTGCCAATCATTTTCTCTGTTATCAACTCTTGAAACACACAGTGAGTGGGAAAAAAAAATTCAATTTTGCAGTTGAGAGCTTTTGTGATAGAACTGACAGAAAAAAGGTTAATAGGAAAGCTAGGCACATGTAAGATAAAACTAAGACTTATAGTAGGAGTGCATTTAACAGAACCTATTCCAAAAACATTAGATAAGGATCCATCTACAATGCGAACTTTTTCTTTGCCTAAAAATGGAGAATGGGATATGAATTTATTTAAAGAGCCTGTCATATATTTGTTTGCTCTAGAATCTATAACCCAAAATGAATTATTATGATTGGCAAGAAAAGCATTACCTGAGTTGACGAAGTTAGAAGAGGCAACTGTAGTGGATTGTGATTCAAGCTGTGATAGGAATCGTCTCAGAGTCTGTACCTCTTCATTGGAAAACATCCCAGTGATAGCAGTATCTTCAGAAACACTCACAGCCTCAGATACATTTGCTTGTGATCTAGCAGAGCCCATCCTTTTTCCTCCACGCCCTTTAGTTGGGCGACCATGCAACGTCCAACATTATTCTTTGTTATGCTGAGATTTCCCACAATAGTGACAATGTAAGTGATCCTTATCTGATGGACCATATGACTGTTCTCGTAAGGAGTTAGCAGCCAGCCCAGCCTTATCAACAGCTGTAGAATTGATCATGACACTCCTTCTGCTCTCCTCCTGCTGAACATAAGAGTATGTCTGCCTTAAGGTGGGCAAAGGATCCTTACCAAGCACTTGGACCCGAATCTGATCATACTCCACATTTAGCCCAGCAAGAAAATCATATATGCACTCCTTCTCAACCAATTTCTATAACTTAACTGCATCAACCAGGCATGAAGCTTGAAAGTCCTAATTGAAATCCAATTCTTTCCATAGACCACTTAGTTTCGTATAATATTGAGCAACAGTTAACTTACCTTGTTTCATTCTATGAACCTTGTTCCTAAGCTCATAAACTTGCTCATCATTCCCAACTTAAGAATAAGTATGAGAAATAACACTCCAAATGGTAGCATCACTGTCCAATAGTAAATACCCACGAGCTATATGAGGTTGCATAGAATTGATAGGCCATGACATAACAAGAGAGTTCTCTGACTCCCACTAGTTGTAGGTAAAATTAGCACTTTCGGGTTTTTTCTATCTCTAGTGATATACCTCTGTAGTCCTCTAGCTTGAATGAACAGTAAACAAGATCTAGACCATGCCAAATAATTAGTTCCATCCAACTTTACAGGACTAATTTGCAAAGAGGGATTATCACCAACAAATTCAGCCTTTGTTTTAGAGGCTTTCTTCTTTTCATCCATCATTTTTTAATTAAAAAAATAGGTACTAAGATAGAAAGTAAGAAACTGGGCAACAGAAGGTACCCAAAAAAATAAATGTGCAAACCAAGTGTTGAAACACATTGGTTAGAGGCGCACCAGACAGGGAAGGTCATTGGCAGGAGGCGTGATCGGAGAAATCACCAAAAAAAAGGGTGCATGCGCCAACGCGTGAAGAATGACGCAAGACTTCTGGAGGCGCGTGAGCTCATGAGCTTCACCGGATAGTGGCAAGACTCCGAGCGTAGGCCGATCGGCTAATGTCCTTCCTCCTCAAGTGGGTGGTGACAGTCACCTCCCTTCCTAGAACGATGTAGAAGCTTGACCCAAAAAAAAAAAAATTAACTAGAACTACACTATTCACGCCAATAAATTTTGGCACTGCTTTGATACCATGTAGAAAATAGAGAATTTAGAAAATTTTCTTTTATATTTTTTCATAAAAAAATGATTTACAAGTATTCTAATTTATATACAAAGGCTAGGATTAACTAGGAAACTAATAATAGCCAATAAATGCAATGATTCCTTATTACATTCTAATTTGGAGCTAATTTGCACTGATTAAGGGATTTACACTAATTGAGGGATTCTAACAATTGCCAACTCCAGACCCGCGAGAAACCCCATGAAATAATTTTTGGCTCTTAATTGAAGGTTTACTGAGGTATAAATGATATTAAAAATGTCAAAAAAAATTCAAGAGAATTTATTAATCGGTACAGATAAAAATAACCCGACAAGCATAACAAAGGGCGTTTTGGTCATTTCAACCCAAAAGTTGAATTTTGACCTAAATGTCAATTAAAATAAGAGAGATTAAGACACATAAAATAAATTTAAAATCATGAAAATTGTAATGGAAATGGAAAAAGAAAAGAAGAAGAGAAAAAGGAAAAATAAAATGGGATTAATGACATCACTCATGATTTCATTAAAAGTTTTATTAATTAAACTTAAATTTCCATTGCATAAATGAGTAGAATGAGACAAAATTGACAAAAATTCAGATTCATCTCCCTCACCTTCTCTCTTTCATAGGTTGGCCACCATTGGAGTACCTTTCCTCCATTTTTATCAAGCTTTGAGCTTGATTTCCCTAAGCTTTCTACCCCAAAACCCCAAGTCACCTTCACTAAAAATTATCCCCACACTATAAGGAAGCTCTAGGCAGCCACAAGGAGTAGAAATTTTAGAGTTTTCCCAAGTTCAAGAAGTGATCAACATAAGGTTAGTGCCTTTTCTCCCTTTCTTCTTCTTTTAATCATTGAATTTGACTTGAGATAAATAGAAATTGTAAGAAAACAAAAGAAATTCATGAACATATGGGGTCACTAATTTTCGGCAGCCCTAGGAAGTGAGTCAAATTGATGGTTTTGATGGTTTTGATTTGGTTAGTGAAGTTGATTAATGAAGTTTAATGTATTACAAATTGAATTGCATGGAAGTATGCTTGACATTGAAATTTTGAGTTAGGGTTTGACCTAACTATTAGGGCTTTTGTGAAATTGCTTGCAATTGACATTAGTGAGACTGATTGTGGCTTATTAGAAGTGCCATGTATGCCAAATTGTAGTTTGGGAGTTGGAGGAAATGAAATGGGAGTGTACATTTTCTTTGTAGGTTATGGGACTCTTTGAGTCTAGTGTTGTTGTTGAGCTATAACTTGAATTGTGTTGCTCTAATTGGTGTGAAGCCAATTGGAGATAAAATTAGGGTCAAAATACTCCATTTTCTATGAAGAAACTATGCCTAAATTCTATCCACAAATTAACCTAAATCCTACTTGAATCCAGCTGTCCATACACTGAACCCAGAAAAATGACCAAATGAACAGTGTGCATTCATTTGGTCATAACTCCCTCTAGACAGGTCCAAATGACCTGATCTTTATACCATTGGAAAGCTTAGACATAGGACTACAACTCTCATGAAGAACACAGAGCCCAGAAATGCCTCTAACCAAACCAAATTGCTGGCCAAAATTAGGTTACAAAACTATTTAGAACCATACTACCCAAAATTTGCTAAACATAGGCCTTGACTTAGGCCACAAAATTGCAAATGCAATGAAACCAGTGCCAAATTTTTATAAGACATAGATCTACAATATTGGTGTTTTGACCAGAACCCAGAACCCAAGGGAACTAAGTCAAATTATTAGAACAAGTTAGTACACCAAAACCTCAAATTTGACTAAACCACCACTTGACACCAGAACAGTGTTTATATCATATCTCCCACTAGGAAATTCGAAATTAGATGGGCCAAACTGTTCTTGAAACCTAAGAGATAGGGCTCCAACTTTGATCTAGAAACCTTCCTCAAATTATGAGTGTAAGAACCCTAAAGGTTGAGTCAAATCCACTGACCTAAACTGGAATCCTGTTGGTATAGGGTACATGAGTCCAGGCTAGTTATTTGGCTATAGTTAATTCTACAAAGCTTGAAAAATTATGATTTGAAATTCTAAGTAACCATAAGACATAGGGCAACAAATGCTGTGAAGAACACTAGGCCTAAAAGTTGCTGCAACATGTTCAATTAAATTGGTAAATTGTAACTCCAAAACCTACCTAACTAAGGAACCAAATTTAGGAAATGAACCAGTTGTGGTTATTTTCCCATAACTTGATTTCTAAAAATCCAAATGATCTGATTCAAAAAGAAAAACAAAGGCAAGACATAGGGGGACAACTTCCATGAAGGAGGTGTGGCCAAATAGTGACCACATCTTGACCAATTTGTTAGGTGAATTTAAGACATCAAATATGGACCTTGAGAAAGGTTCATAAAATGACTTGTTATAATATATGAAGTTATTCAAAATGGATTGTAAAACATAAAAGTGACATGAATATGCATGTGGGACTTATGTATCCCATTACAAGTGACATGAAAATGCTATGAAATACAATTAAATCATAATATGAAATAATAAAACTATATGTACTTAAAAATATTATTTTGCCTGAAGTATACCTAGACTTATTTATATAGTATGGATCGATTGGTATACCAATTAGGGACTAAAGATTGCAGTACTGCCTACAGGAATAATCATTGATAGACAATATATGTCTTAGATGGTTACTCTACTGACTTTATGCCTGCCCATTGGCCATTGTGCTTGATTTTATTTCTGACTTCATGTCTGCCCGCTGGCCTTGTGCCTGACATGACAAATGTATACATGTTAGACATATGGATGTTTAACTAGTATACTCTCGTGTATCTAGTCTTTATAGTTTGTTATAGGTTACTTGGGCACAAATATGAGTAATAAGTTTTAAATTTAAATAATTACATGAAGAAATCACAAAGTCGAGCAATAAGATTGAAAAATGAACGAAGAAGATCTTAATAACTTACTTGCTCCCAAAAATTTATAAAATATGTAAATGACTGTGAAATTTATGAAATTACACATAGAATAATTATTTTAATTGTTTAGTTATTTTTCCTTTATTTTATGCACCACTAAGCGTTATGCTTAGTGCGTTGGTTTTTCCCTAGCGTAGGTACAGGAGACCACCAGTAGCCGTAGTAGAGCTTAGAAAAGACTTTGATCAGATCTGCTACAGTGTAGATTGTCACCTCAGCAGTCCATTTCGGTAGGGCTCATGTATAGTTAAATTTTACATTTTGGTTATTGTATATAAGTAAACGATGTAAATCATTTTGTGATTGTAAATAAAATTATAAATATTGTACTTGATTTTATATGAATGAAATGAAGTATTTTATTTACTTGAAATGATTATGAGTATTATGATGACATGACATGGTTTATGAAAAATGATATGGATATGGGATTTTAACAGGTAAATAATAGAACCCTCCATGCACTAATAAAAATCAGAGGAGACTCCGTTCAGGTCTCCACAAAAATAAGATGTGACAAAAAAAATTTCCTCATACATAGAATAATATAAATAAATGGAATTTAAATTAATATGGTATAAGATAGGATAAGATAGGGTGCTCTGGCACCGAATGTAGCACATCTTACTTAACTACACTATAGATCGGGTAAGGTGTGTTATAGATGATGTATGATTAAGGGGTATGGAATTTTGGTTGATGTAGAGAGAATTAAAATTTTAAGGATTTGATGGAATTAAACTTGTTTATTAATGTTAATTGATATGTATATATATGAATTTTAAGTTGAATTGTATGAGTTGTATGAGATAGAAAAGATGACTAATTAGGGTTTAAGGAAAATTGGGGATTTTGTGCTATGTTGTGTGATCAATGTAGTTGAGGTCAAATATTGACCATTTGATGAGAATTGGTTGAGTTTTGAAGTTGGTTGTGGTGTTGAATGGTTAAATTGGGAGTGTGTTTTCTGTGTAGGGATTCTAGACCTTGAGTCCAGTGTGTTTATGTGGCCATAAGTAGAGCTACATAGCTCCAATTGGTGTGAGGCTAATTGGAGAGTAAACCTTAGACATAATTCTAGAAATGGTATGAATAAAGCTTGCCTAAAAACTGACCATAGCTTGCCCTAAAATTTGTTTGAATCCGGATGTGGTATTCTGGACTTGGACAGAATGACCATATGAATAGTATTTAGTGAAATGAGTATAACTCACCCTAGGAAATTCCAATTGACCTGATTCTTGAACCCATAAACTCCTGAAAATATCAGAGAACATTTCTTATGAAGAACTTAGAGCCCAGTTATGAACCAAACCCAGCAAAATTGTTAGGAAAATTTGGTCCATCAAATCTGCCTGGACCAAACCTGACCTGGAAATCCTGAATTTCAGGGCACTCGATCAGTTGTGGCAAAAATGCCATAACTCAGTCTACAAAATTGCAAATACAGTGATTCAAAAACCAAAATCCTCATATGACCTAGAGCTACAATTTTGATGTTTTGACCAAAACCCAAAACCAAATGCAACTTAGAGAAATTGCTAGGAGAATCAGGAACTCCTAACCTGGAATTCCTGCACTAGACAGATGTGCCATTTGACACCCACATGGTAAATAGACCATAACTTCCACTAGAAAATTTCAATTGGAATGAGCCAAACTGAACTGAAAACTTAAGAAATAGAGCTACAACTTTGGTTATGAAACCTTACTCAAATTTTGAGTGTAAGACCCTTAGATATTAATTGTAAAATAGACCTAGAACCAGAAATCTTGGAGTTATAAGATCTAGGAGTCAGGGTTAGTTAATTGGCCATAACTCATCCTACACAGCTTCAAATTTAGAAATTCTTAAACTTGTGTAACCATGGGACACAGGGAAACAACTCATATGGAAAACATTAAGCCAAATTATGGCTATAACCTATCCAAATAGCTTGATAAAATTGAGTTCTAGAATTTGTTCTGTTCTAAAATAGTATTGGTCACTTGACCAGTACTTAGTTAATTGACTATAACTAGAGTTACATAACTCCAAATTGACTGATTCAAAAAGGAAATTAAAACTAAAACAATAAGGAACAACTTTCATGAAGAAAGCATGGTCAAATTACTACTGTAGCTTAGTCTAATATAAGAGTAAAATTAAGATATAAATTCTGAAATTTAGGAAGTACCCTAAATTGTAACACCCCTTACCCATCTACAGTGTAGTCGAGCAAGGCATGTTACACTCAGTGTCGGAGCACCCTATCTTATCTTACTTTATTCTTTTAATAATTTTTAATCTCGTTATATTTTAAAATCAATTATATTCTAAGGAGAAATTAATAGAGTTTTTCCTATTCTATTACCATTTGATGTGTTTCACTGTTCACTTGTTAAAAAATTTCAACAATATTTTCATACAATAATTTCATTCATATCTTCATCATAACCATCTCATTATTTCAAGCATCATATATGTACTTCAATTCCATATTCATTAAAAAAATGTCAAATAAATTTTCAATAAAATAATAAATAATCTCATCATCATCATCATCTTACATTCAATTCTTGCAACTCATATTCATATGTACCCATACATGCTCAATTCATATATAAAAATTCTCAGACTTCATTAATTTACATGATTTATAAATTAATTACATATGAAAGAGCCAATTTATTAATTTACATCACATACATATGAAATACACTTTCATAACTTACATTACAACATAATAATTATTTATAATGTACAAAATACATTATTATGACCTATATGGGCCCTATCTATATGTATTACTGAGGAGGTGACAACCTGGACACTTTTGTAGATCCGGACTCCAAAATCTCAGTCTGATGTCCACTGGGCTTTATCTTCAGTACCTATGCGGGGAAACAATCCATCGCGCTAAGCATTTATGCTTAGTGGTGCAATAATACAACAAGAAAATAATATATACAAATAAAGATAAATAATGGAGTGAAACTTGTATAGTTAAGAATTATATTGATTTCATATAAAATTTTAATATTAAATATTAAATATCTTTTTGTCTTTTTTTATGTTGTTCTTTGGAAGCACTTATTTCATAAATTTACAGTAATAATATACAATATAAAAAATTAATAACAATATTGAATTTATGTTCATATTATTATAGAAGATGCATTTGTAATATTTATTTAAGTTATATTTATTTTGCTAATCTTGTTATCATTTCACTCAACACTTTCTAGGTGTTTTGGATCGTTACATAATAAATAAAATTTTTAGAGCTAATCTAGTTCATTTTAGGTCTTTTTTACTTATTTATTTAATTTCCATTATTCTTAACAAATTTCACTGCCCAAGTAACCTATGACAGGCTGACTAAACTAGATAAGCAGGTAAACTAGCATTAGACAACATGGTGTCTCGGGCCGTCACACCATGGGACGCATAACATCAACCACGTATGCAATCAATATAGCTAGCACAGGGCACCGCAGTGCCTCCGGCTATCATAGCATGGGATGTAAAACATCAACCACGTATGCAATCAATATGGCTAAAAAACCATTATAACAAATAGTTAGGCATACAAGCCATAAATGCGGGGCTAAAGCCATAATAACGGGCATAAAGCCTTACGCAGTACTGCTCAATCAATCTCCTATTGGCATGCCAATCTATCCAATCCGACACATGTGTCTAGGCAATACATGGGCACATTAGTACCATTAAGTATTTATATGTTTAATTATTTCATTACATGTTCCATTTATATTTTATAGTATTTTAGTTCTAGTTATGATGGAAGCATAAATTTTCAAATCACATTTCTACATAATTTATACATTCATTATATCATCCATATTGATCACAATTCACATCAACTGTTTTCATGTACCATTGCACTCAAACATTCTTCTTTTCTCTCATGATGAGAATAAGTGTTTATAATTCACATTTTTCCCTCTCATGTGCCATTTATTATGCAAGGTATTATCACTCTATTTACAATGGAGACATAAGTGCTAATCACTACTTTACCTCATTTATACAATTACTAATCCATCTATGTAAATTATATTTCATATTTCAAGTTATATTACTAAGGCATTATGTGTTTTATTTGTGATGGGAATGCAAGCCCCATCTACCTATCCACATGATTTAGGTGTAAGTCATTTAGGTTTTGGTTCTTTGGGTTTGATGTCACTGTGGTTACTATTCATGTTACTATTCATAAAAATATTGACTATTTCATAAATAATAGGAATATAAATTCTAAATTTATGGTAGTACCACATTTTGTGTTATAAACTTGTTGGCATTAGTTGCCAATTACAATTCAAGTCTTCTTAGAAGTATTTCCAAAATTTCAGTTTTTATCACTTAAGTTTACTATTCCATTGAACTAATCTACAGTGAAAATTTGG
Organism: Hevea brasiliensis; assembly: GCF_030052815.1. NCBI lineage: Eukaryota > Viridiplantae > Streptophyta > Magnoliopsida > Malpighiales > Euphorbiaceae > Hevea > Hevea brasiliensis. The sequence continues at coordinate 2,678,894 of NW_026614585.1, forward strand.
CTAACTTTTCTTCATCAAAGTTGTTTCTTAATGTCTCTAATTTAATTCTCTTTTTGAATCACTCCATTTAGAGTTTTTTAGCTCAAGTTATGGCATTTTTACTATAACTGCCAGGATTGGTTAATGTCCAGAATTTCTGGGCAATTTTGGTTCTAGCAGTTTTGATGAGCTAACTTTGGTTACCAATTTGATTAAGTTATGGTCATAATTTGGGTTTCTGCTCTTCATGAAAGTTGTTATACTATATCTAATATTTTCATGGGTTTAAGAATCAGGTCATTTGGACCTCTCTAAACAAAGTTATGGCCATTTGAACAATCACTATTCATATGGTCATTTTTCTAGGTCCAGATTTTGGTTACCCAGATTCAAGCCAATTTTAGGTCACTTTATGTTAGTTTTCTGGGCAGAGTCTCTTCATGAAAAGTGTGGCATTATGTCCCTAGTTTCACCTCCAATTGGCCTTATACTAGTTGAAGCTACACAATTTAACTTATGGCTACCCCAACCCACTGGGCTCAAGGTCTAGAATTTCTAGCATAAAGGCAATACATTCAATTCTCAATTCAATTCAACAATCCACTTCAAAACTCAATCAACTCACATAAAATGGTTAATGTTTGGTCTCAACAACTTCAATTGAGCATCATATTATCAAACCCCTAATTTCCCTTCAAAACACTAACTTCACATTTACCATCTCTTACTACAATAGGCAAATCAACTTATATATCAAATATTTCATCTTGTCTATGTTAGTATTCATGTTTACATACAATTAAACACATCAATCTCTCCCTTTACCATGGCTGGCCGAATTTCCCTTTTGCTTAAACATGCACTTTTTCTTTATTTTTCATGCAATTCTAGCTTGTTTCCACCTAATTGTAAGATTTAAAGAAAGAGAGAGCAAGGTTTAGGCACTAACCTCAATTGAAGGATTTCCAAGCTTCCCTAACTTCAAGTTTTTCCTTTCCTTTTTGTTATCAACCTTCTCCCCAAGGTCAAATATCAAAGTTTAGTGTTGGGAGTTATGAGTTTTAGGGTGTGATTGCATCGAAATTGAAGCTTTTGAGAAACAAAAATGGAGGGCAATAGTAATGGTGGAGTTCGGCCAACATGAGGGAAATGAAGGTGATGACTTTTTCTTCTTTAATTAGTTTTTATCTTGTTTATTTATGTGTGTCAATTTTTAATTAGTCCAAGTTTTTAATTAGATCATCCCTATGTCATGCTTACATCATAATTCATTTAATTTTTATTTCTTTCTTTTCCTTTTCTTTTCCCTTTTTCCATTACATAAATTCATTTTTTTAATTTATTTTTTTAAGGATTTATTCTCTCTCATTTTGATTGACATTTAGGTCAAAATTCAATCCTGAAGGTGAAATGACCAAAATGCCCTTCGTTTTGTTTAATGGGCTAAAATTGTCTGTACTAATTTACTTAATTTTTCTTGTATTTTCTTGGTATTCTATTGTCACAAATTATGTAAATTATGTAAGGGCTAAAATAATTAAACCTTACTAATCCTTCACTCGACTCACAAATAATTATTTTACAGGGTTTCCCACTGGTCTAGGGTTGCCAACTATCTTCACAATCGCTTCCCATTATAGGGTCACCCATACCGCAGCTTTGGCTCATTTAACTTCTTTGCATTTCATCTCTTAAAATTTTCCTTAATTTTTCTTGTCATTATTTAGATTATTTATGACTCCTTACTCTAGTTTAAATATAGTTTCAGACATTCTAGCTGTCGGGACAGATATTAGTCACTGAAACAGTAGAATGTATGAACTACCTAAAGTGATGGCGTTACATAAATTGACTTGAAATATGATTGGTAATTAATACCAAAGACTCAATGAACATGAATGTGATATGAATATGCATTTGAGACTCATGTTCCCAACATGATTGAAATAAAAATGCTATGAAGTATGAACACAATATGTGGTAAAATTATGTGATTTATGAATTTTTAAGAATACCAATTGCCCATGTATGCCTAAACATGTGTGTATGGGTTAGATAAATTGGAATGCCAGTAGGGTTCTGATTTGCAATACTGCTTATGGCTTTGTGTCATTCTGTTATCATGGCTTTGATGCCATTATGTTATTATGGCTTCTAGCCATTCTGTTACATGATAATTGTAACACCCTCACTTTACGTAGTCCGTACATTCGACTACTCCGGTGACCTAATATCGGTCAAGACAAGTTAGGATATTTGGAACTACACTTCAGTGATAATAAATAGGCATAAAATGATGAAATAAATAATAAGAAAATACAAGAAAAATTAAGGAAAAATAAAATAGAGGAAATGAAACTAGGTTAAACGATCCGGCACCGTAGTGATGGGTGACTACACCGGGAAGTTACGGTGAAGGCAATTGCCGACCGCAGAACTGCAGAGAACCCTCGAAAATAATTTTCAAGACATAATTAAAGGCTTATAGAGGTGTAATTGACATTAGAAATGTCAAAGAAAAATTAATGAATTAGTACAAAGAAAAACGAAAAAAAATCAAGAAATAGACAAAAATCGGTGTTACGGAAAAATCGGGAATACAAGCCGAAGAGGGGCATTTTGGTCAATTGACACCTAAAGTTGACTTTTGACCTCAATTTCCATTAAAAATAAGTGATATTACACTTTGAAAATGTCATGAAAAATAAGAAATGAGATACATAATGTAAAAAGTGAAAGATTGGTGATAAAATTACAATTTAGAAAACTTTGGATTAATTAATCATTAACTAGTCTTTAGTGCTCCACTAACTCACATTATGGGACGTATATAAGGCCCTTGGACATAATTTACACTCATCTTCAACCTCTCAAAAGTACCAGCCGAATGGAACATCCATTGATGCACCATGGCCGAAATTGAAAAAGCTCCATGAATTCCTCATTTAGCCATTATTTCCACTAGTTCTCTTCATTAAAGCTTGCACACTCAACTTGAGGAAGCTTTTGGGAGCAAGAAAGGAAGGATTTGGTGAGGTTTGGGGAAAGCTCTCAAGAGGTAAATGTCCAATTTCTCTTCCTTTCTTTAGTAAAAGTGATGCTTAAGTTAAGGGAAGTTATTTGGTGAAGAAATGTGAGGAAATGTTTGAGTTTTGTTACACCATGATTTCGGCAGCCATGCAACTTGGTTTACTTGAGTTTGTTTCTTACCTCAAATAGATGGGAATTAAGGTTGATTAACTCAAATTGAAGTGTAGCAAGTTAATGCCCATGTGTATATATGTTAGTGCTTGAAATTAGGAATTTAAAAAGGGAATTGAATAACTTAGTAAACTGCTATGGTTGGTAGCTTGTAAACCCTTAAATTTGTATGTGAATTAATGAAAATTATTCATGAAATATGATACAATTGAATTAGGGGCAGTATGTGTGTATTTGTTATGGAAGTGTATGTGATAATTTGGTGAGTATGTATATTGAATTTGGGTTAGCTTACATGTTGAATATTAATGGAGTATTGTGTACCTTGAAATATTGAGTATTCTGCCCAATTTACTTTGCTGGAATTGTATTAAATAAATATAGAAGTGCCAAGAATGAATATTGAAGTATTGGGAGGAGGAGGATTGCCAAATTGGGAGTGTAAATTCTCTTATGCAGGTTGTGATTATTGGCAGTGTATAAATTAGGTTATAAGTTTAAAGTTGTGACTCCAATTGGTATGAGGCTAATTAGAGGTGAAACTAGACATAAAATAGGCCAACTTTCATGTAGAAGGGTTGCCCAAATTCTACCTAGAAGTGACCTAAAAGAATGACCTAATCCGGAATTGAAACTTTAAGAACCCAGAAATTGACCATATGAACAGTAATTATTAAAATGATCATAAGTCACTCGAAACTGGACCAAATGACCTGAAATTTATACCGTTGGAAAGCTTAGACATAGGGCTACAACTTTGGTGAAGACCACCAAGCCTAGAAATGCCAATTACTAAGTCAACCAAAGTTGGGTTACAAAAACTAGCTGAATACCTAAAAGTGACCCAGAATTGTCAAATAAGTGCAACTTGACTAGCATTAGTAAAATGACCATAACTTGGTCCAGAAACTCCAAATGACCTAAAATCAGTACCAAAAATTCAATAAGACATAGACCTACAAAATTGGTAATTGGACCAAAACCCAGAAACCAAGAGAAATAGGTCAATTAGTTTGATCAAGTTGATGTATAAAATCTGGAATTGGTACAATTGACCATTAAGTCTAGAAAATTCAAATAGGCATATCTACCACAAGAAATCTCCCAATGCAATGTGCCATAACAATCTGAAAATCAAAGAAAGAGACCTAAAACTTTATTTTAGACAACTTCCTCAAATTATAAATGTATAAGGTCATAATTTAAGGTCAAAGCCATTGACCTAATTGAGGACTATGCCAATATAGGACCTTTGAGTCCAAGTTAACAATTTGTCTATAAAGAATTCTATAAGACTTGAAAAATGGTAAGCAAAATTTCTAGTTGTCCCTAAGACATAGGGCAACAATACTTATGAAGAATGCTAAACCTCAATGTGACACCCCTTACCCGGCTGCAGTATATCCGAGTAAGATATGTCACACGGTGTACCGGCACACTCTATTTTACCTTAATTAATCTTTGTCATAGTTTTGAATATAGTTTATGAAATATAATTTATTTAAGCCATTTATCAAAAGTATTATTTATTTGAGGTTCCGAAAATTTTAAAGAAAATCTGACAGAGTACCGGCTAAAAATAGAGAAAACAGTTCTTCGGAACCTGTGAAAAACACTTCCAATATTCACATTCAATCATTCCCAAACTCCAATATCCAAAATCTCAACAATTTTTCAATTTCAGTTCTCAACAACCTTTTCATTTCTCAAACATCCATTTCTCATAATACTCATATACAAACAATAAATAAATGCTCAAATTTTGCATTCATGACCATAACTTTCATTATTTACGTGAACATCAAAATACATTACATAGATCTAAATACATATGAGAAAATAAAAATTTAGTTACAAAATGCCAAAATGACACCTAGTGTCCTACCAATGCACTGCAGAAGTTGAGGTGACACGGACATCGTGCGTAATCTGCAGATGGACTCACCCACCTGGGTCTCCGGGCTCACGATCAGATTCTCCGGAACCTACGCGTGGCAAAAGCAACGCGCTAAGCAATAATGCTTAGTGGTGCAATAATAAAATAAAAGAAATAGCAAGAAAATAAATATGTAGTGAATGTATATGTTTAATTTGTTTTGAATTTGTATGTCATTAACTTCGTCCACTTTCATTCATTTGATTGCCCAAGTAACCTACACTAGATGATCGGATCGATAAATGGGTAACCGCACTCGGGTATCAAGTACTCGCCGCCACACCATCGGTCACATATGCATCTCCTGAGCAATGTAACTAACAAGTCAGAAATACATCAGACACAAGGCCAAATCTCAATACAAGGTCAGAATGGCTAAAAGCCATGAAATCACGGAATGGCATATTACCATGTGCAGTACTGCTAACTGAACCCTATTGGCATGCCAAACTATCCAAACCAATCTTGTTAGGTATACTAGGGCATTTGATACTTTAAAATTCTTCAATCTTTGAATTTCAAGTTTTGGTGTCACTATTCACCTCCTTGGTCAACAAAAATTTTGACTTTTAGGTAGAAATTAGGTACATTGGTTTTGGCATTCCCAACATACCACATTTTGCATTTAAAACTTGTTGAAATTGGTCACCATTACCATTTCTAACTTAAAACCAACAGGGCAGAAATTTCAGTTTTTGAAGCCTAAGTTTACTGTTCCATTAAGCACTGTTGCAGTGGGAATTTGAAGAAATGGCAAACATGAAAGTTGTTCCTTATTTTGTCTAGTTGAATTTCCTTTTTTGAATCACTCCATTTGGAGTTTTTTAGCTCCAGATATGGTCCAAAAACCACAGCTGGCCGGATTGCCAAAACTGCAGAGTTACCAAATCTACAATACCATGAACAGTGATTGTGATTGCATATTCGAATAGGTTCTGGCCATAATTTGGGGTAGGTTTCTTCATGAAAGTTGTTTGTCTATGTCTTAGCTTGTTGCTGTAAAAATTTTAGGTCAATTGACCATATCTACAGTGAGTTATGGCCAAATGAACAGTTACTGTTTATTTGGTCATTTCTGCAGGTGCTGTTGCAGGGTATCCAGATTGGGGCCAACTTTTGGTCCTCTTGCTTTAGTCTTTTGGGCATGGTTTCTTCAGCAAAAATGTGCCATTATAAGCCTAGTTTCATGTCTAATTGGCCAAACACCAATTAGACCTACACAACCAAAGTTATGGCTGTCTAAGTGGGCTGGAATCTCAGCCTCATTTCTGCTGTCTTTAGGCAGCCTTCCATTTCAGTTTTGCCATGTATTAACTCACTTCAAATTATGATTAACTTGCCTTAAATGGTCACTAATTGACCATTAGAAGGTCCATTAATCAATTCAGATGCCAAGTCCAATTTTCACTCTTAAAACCCTAGTTCCCATTATAAGTTTTCACAACACACCTTGATTACTAACTCATTCACTAACCACATGCATACATAGTTTAAACATGATCTCTAATCCTCTTTAAGTCCATCAAAACACTCCATTATTGTTCCTTCAATAGGGCTCCTGAATTTCATGTACACATACACATGAGTTTTTGTCCATTTAAATTACAATTCCTTACTAAATTCAAGTCCCTAATCATGAAATTAAAGAGTTTTAAATAGATAGGTGCACTAACCTTTAAGTGGCAGATTTTTCCCAAGTTTAATCTTCACTTTCTTTCCTTTTCTAGGCTGCCAAACACTCTCCCAAGATGAGTGGACAAATTTTAATGAAAGGGGTTTAGGGTTTAGTGGTGTAACAAAGGGAGAAAGGGAGCTTGCTTGAAGCTTTAATGGAGGTTGGCTAGGGCAAGGATTTCGGCTGCATATGAAGAAGGGGATGGCTACTGGCTTTTTGATGATTTTGGTCTTCATTTATCTCTTTTATTAGTTGGTTAATTGTTTGTTTAATTGTGATTGGTTATGGCTTTTAAATGACATCATCATGGTGTCATAAATAAGCCTTTTTTTCTCATTTTCTTTTCTTTTATTCACTACTAATTTTCAATTTAATTTCTAGTAATGTTTATTCATATTTTATGTTATATTAATTATTTACTCAACTGGACAAGTCGGCAAAAAATCACCTCTGAAGGCAAAATGACCAAAATGCCCTCCGTTTGGCTTAACGGGTCAAAATTGTCTGTACCGATTGAAAATTTTTTCTAGGTATTTTCTTGGCATTCTAATGCCATAGGAACCTCAATAACCCTTCTATGGAGTCCCAAAAATTATTTTATAATTTTTTCCCCGGGTCTAGGGCTCCTAGTTGTGAGAACCGCAACTTCCCTCTAGGTTACCCCTCGTTAGGGCACCGGCTCATTTAACTTGTTTGCATTTTATTTCTAAAATTTTTAGTAAATTTTTCTTACTAATATTTGAGTTAATTATGGTTCCTGACTTTAGTTTAAATATTTTTCCAGACGTTCTAGCTGTCCGGACCGACACCGGTCACCGGAACAGTAGAATGTACGGAGCTGCTACCGGGAGGGTGTTACACTCAATGTGATTAGAAACAATCCAAATAAATTAGTAAAATCAGAACCAAAAATGCCTAAAAAGGAAACTAAAATTTAGATTTGACCTAGTTATGGTTAATTGACCATAACTTGAGCTATACAACTCCAAATGGAGTGATTCAAAAAGGAAATTAAATAAGACACAATAAGAAACAATTTAATGAAGAGAAATATGCTAAATTTACACTATAGCATGGTTCAATAGATAGTAAACATTGGCCATGAAATCTAAATAATTGTAATAAAATGCAATAAGCTTTGAAATGAAATTGGCAACATATGTCAACATAATGAGGAATGTAAAATGGAACATATTAGTGACATTAAAACTAATTCACCTAGTGTGCATTAAAGGTCAACAATATAAGTTGACTAATGAAAGGAATAGTATCAATAAAATTTAATTATTGAACCTTATTATTAGAAACAATTTAAATGAGTACTGAAACACTTTAAATTATGTGTTTCAGTTAGAAGAGACACTGGGAAGGGAAAAGACCCACTGAGTCAAGGCCAAAAGGTGACTTATCAGAGGTTGTTACACAACTAGTTTTTAATTGATATTTTTATGAAAATTTCATATGACTAAATGACGTATTTTCCTTATGTATTATGTTTATCAAGTATTGGATTTAATTCAATGATTATTGAAATTGTTATTGTATGTATGAATTTAGCTTTGTGAAATGGTATTTCAACAAGTATTAAGCATTGTTGTGGATTGAATAAATTATGTTTTGAAAAATTGTGATAGAATATATTTTGAATTATGATGGGCAATTTGCATGGAAAAATACAAATTTATGTTTTGAATTGTGATGAGCATAAAAATTATTGGATATTGAAATTGACTTTGAATCGAATTGTGTTGTGATTTATGCTCACAAAAAGGACAAAGAGATTTATGATATTATTTTATATCTCACTATAGATGCTTGACTAGGTTATTACCCGTCTCTCTCATTTGTTGAGGAGACAATGGAGTTAGCTTTATTTTGATTACCATGGTACGTGCACAGGCTTAGATTCTTCTTTTATTAGAGGTTAGATCTAAGTTTTTTTTGTTATGGCCCTTTCGAAAGTTTTATTATTGTGGTGTGTACTGTGCACGATGATTTGACCTCCCCAACCATAGGGAGTTAGAATCCCGATTCGACCTCCTCGACAATAAGGAGTTAGAATCACCCCGAAGATGGCCCTTTCGGATTAATCTTGCATAGTTAGTGAGATAAAGAATGGTTTTTAAATAGTAAAGAATTTCAATTTCAAATGGGATTTATGAATAATTGATTTTATCGGAATTAATCTTTATTTCCATAAATTGCTAGAATTACCTTAAATGTTTAGTTGTGATTTGGTAAATTGAATTTCGTGATCAAAGTCATTTTATATAAATGATTTATATTATTGGTAATGAATATTTTGATTTTTGGAATTTGATGAGTATCCAGATATCCAGATTTCCAAATTATTTGCTGTAATTTTACTAAGGTATATTGTACTATGTTTTAAGTTATAGTTGTGCACCACTAAGTTTACCACTCAGCGATAGCTTTGTATGCTGTCGCAGGTGAAAGTAAGGATAGAGAAACTGAGTAAAAATTCCTATAGCTGCTCCTTGAAGACACATTCAGATTAGCTCCAGGTATATCATAAGTATACCCATGTATATAGGTTTTAATATATGCATGTAATAATATGTATGTAAATTATTTGAGCAGTTATATAAAAACTCTTGTAAAATAATTTAGTATGTAATTAAATGCAAATTATTGTAATGTAAATTTGAGATTTCATTTACCTGTATAATTTTTTAATATTAATTTTTTAGTCTTGTAATCAAAGAAACTTTTATGATGAGGTGGGTTTGAAAATTAATTGATTTGATTATTGAGATTTGAATTGTGAGATGAAATGAAGTTTATTGGAGTTGTATTTAAGAAAACATATTGAGAGTGTTTTCCTTTTCAGGTTTGAAGAACTATTTTCTCAAAATACAATCGACACTCTGCTGAAATTAAAAAAAAAAAAATTGTAACACCAGATTTTAATCGATGATTTTATCCATGACCAAAATTTCACTTAAAGGCTTTTTAAGAAATATTCAACGTTCCCACCACTATTTAATTTCACGAAAATTGTTTTAAAATCCCTTGTAGTATATTTAATGGGTTATCGGTAGGCGAAGTACTGTAATTCATTAGGTGTACTACGGGATCATGTTACATCTTACGGAGGAGTAGGATGTGACAATGATGTATATGGCTTTATGCCCAATTGCTACTATGGCTTTTTAGCCATTTTGTTGCATATATGCTTGACATTATGTGTCCCACGGTATAACGGCCTGAGGCACAAGTGTGTCGTGTCCAGTGCTAGTTTACCTGCTTATCTAGTCCAATCAATCTCTTATGGGTTACTTGGGCATTGTAAAAATATTAATGAGATTAACTATGTGTTGAAATAAAGTAAGGAAATTAAATATCGAGATAAAGAAAAAGAAAGATCCCAATAGGATAAATGTTCCCAAAGATCAGTAAAATGAGTAAAATGAAAAATGTGGTTTAAGATCATTATAGGATCAACCAATAAGATGCTAGAAAGAATTAATATCCTAAATTATAATTAGCCTTCAACTAGTTCATAATTCATTAATTATGTATTTTCCTTATAAGTACTACAACCATGAAATTAGTATTTTTATTTGTATATTATATTTTCATTGTATTATTACACTACTAAGCAGAAATGCTTAGCGCGTTGGATTTTTTCACACATAGGTATTAGAGATAAAGCCCAATAGACATAAGACAGAGATTTTGAAGTTCAAAGCTGCATCAGTGTCGGATAGTGTTAACTCCTCACGCGGTGCATTTTGGTAAGATCCGCTAGACCACAGTAGTGTATTTTTTACATTGTAAATATTCATTAAATTTTGTAATATAAATTATGAATTTATGTAATTAAACTTGCATATGATGTAAATTAGAAAATTTGAAAATTTCATGTATGAATTAAGTATGAATGAATGAGAATTTGAATGGTTTGATGATTTGGATTTAAGAATTATGATGAGATTATGAAGTGGAGATATGATATTATTGATGAAATTTTTAAACTAGTGATTAGTATAATACGACAAATGTTAATAAAGCAAGGGAAACTCCATTGGTTTCTCCATTTAAATATTCGGATATAAATAATAAAAGAAAATAAAGTAATAATGAATAAAGTATGACAATTGAGTTTTAAAACAAAAAGCATTAAAATAAATTATAAATAAAATAAGATAAGATAAGGTGCTCCGACATAGAATGTAGCATTCCTTGCTCGACTACACTGTAGATCGGGTAATGAGTGTTACATTTAATGGTATCAGAGTAGAGGTTTAGGCATTCCTAGACCTAGATAACTAGAAAGACATAAAGTATAAGTCATGCATTGTATTCATTAAGAGTCGAGGTGACACTAATGCAGATCTATTTCTCTGTTTATTTTAGGTGAACCTATAACCCTGAGTTGCAAAGGGCAGTAGAGGAACAGGTAGAAAGCCATGCCCCAGCTAGGGGTGATGTTGGAGGCAGGGGAGGTCCTGCTCCACCAGTGCCAGAAGGGCCTGCACAACCTCAACAGGATTTGTTTAAGTAGATGATGGAGTTCTTTAGATAGATGACTAGGGCAATTCCACAACCCTAAGCATAATAGAAGTCCCATTTTGAGAAAATAAGGAAATATAAGGCTGTAAACTTTAAGGGGAAGAAGGAAGATGATCCATCTGCAGCTGAGTATTTTTTAAAAAGGACAGAAAGAGTCCTTCAGCAGCTCCACTACACACCAGAACAGAGTGTGGAGTGTGTAGTATCTTTGCTCCAGGAAGATGCTTATCAGTGGGGGGATACAGTCTCACATGTGATTCAACCAGAGCAGTTAACATGGGATTTCTTCTTGGCAGAGTTTAGGAAGAAGTATATTAGTCAGATCTACCTAGAAGCAAAGAGGAGGGAATTCATTAGTCTAAGACAGAGGCAGTTAACAGTGGTAGAGTATGAGTGGGAGTTTGTCATGTTGAGCCAGTATGGCAGGGAGATAGTCCCTACTGAAGTTGATAGATGTAGAAGGTTTGAAGAGGGATTAAATGACAACATCAAATTGTATATCACAACTTTGAGGATTACTGATTTCTCTTAGTTGACAAAGGCTGCATTGAATGTAGAAAAGGTGAGAATAAGTGAGCAGAGTCGGATAGATAGGCAGCACAAGAGGGAATCTGGATTGGGACAGTCTAGTATGCCGACTGCTAGTAAAAAGTCCAAGGGTTCACAGGACTAGACACAGGGCCAGAGAGGCCAGTCTGAAGTATTTGTGGCCAATTCCTCGAGCACAATAGTAAGGGGATCAACCTTAGTGCCAGAATATACGCACTGTGGTAGAAAACACAGAGGGAAGTGTCGACTGCTGACTGGAGGGTATTTTAAGTGTGGGGCTACGAATCATTATATGAGAGATTGCCCCTAGAGGAGTGGTCCAATAGCTCCAGCACAAGCTGATAGATCTGCCCCTACAGCTCAAAGGGGTAGGAGACCTGGTGAAGCAGAGGCGGTTGATACTTCATAGAAGGCTGCTTCTAAGATAGTCGAGAAGCCCGAAGCCCGGGTAGAACAACGGGTATATGCCATGGAGGCTTGAGATGAGTAGAATCCAGGTATTAAAAAGGCAACATGGGAAAATGGAGAAGCAAAGAGGTAGCAATTCCTCGATCATTCACACCAGGTAAATTTCGAGGACGAAATTTTAATTAGAGGGGAAGAATCGTAACGCCCTCACTTTAGGCAATTCCATACATTCTACTGTTTCGATGACTAACGTCTATTCGGATAGTCAGGATGTCTGGAACTACACTTAAACTAGAGTAAGGAGTCATAAATTGATTGAATAAAGATCAAGTAAAGTTAAAAGAAAATGAAAAAAGTGAAGTGCAAATCGGTTAAATGAGCAGGAGATCCCGGTGATGGGTGACCTTACGGGGAAGTAACTGAAAGTTTACTTGCCAACCCCAAACTCATGGGAAACACTATGGGACATTTATTTAGGACTAAATTGAAGGATTACTGAGAATGAAAATGTTAAGGAAATGCAAGAAAATTTAATACCAATCGGTAAAGGCAATTATAACTTGATGAACTCAAGGAAGGGCATTTTGGTCATTTAACATGAGAGTTGACTTTTGACCAAAATGTCAATTAAATTAAGTGAAATGAATGTAATAAAATATGATGGAATTTTGATGAAAATACAACTAAAGAAGAGTAATTGAAAGAAGAAAAGAAAGAAAAGAAAATTTAATTCTAATTATGACCTAAGCATGATTATATGATGACCTCATTAAAAATTTTCACTAATTATAATTAGACACATAGAATATAAGAGACAAAAATTCATTAAAAAGAAAAGAAAAATTGGTCATCTTCTTCAAATCCCTCTTTTGGTCGAAACCACTCCCTCACCTCTCTTCCTCCATTTTTGGTTTTTCAAGCTTAATTTCCCTTAATTTTCTTCCTTTTTTTCATATCACCAAATACAAAAACTTGATTATAGACCTTGATTAAGAGACTAGTAGAAAAAAGAAGAAGGGAAAGTGATGGTTGCCAATTCCACCAAAAATTAACTGAAATTACCAGTAATGAAATATTTTCTGCAATAAGTGGTAATCTAGGTCGAACCCTAGATACTGAATTACTAAATTTCGTGCACTTGTGTAATAGAAAAAGAATAAAGGTTAGGGGGGGGGGGGTTGTAATACTAAATCAGAAGAAATCAAGTTCAGAAATTAAAGAGCTAAATTTAGATATAAAACTCTCAATTTAAACAAACTTCAGTCCAAGGTAATTCGTATTCCAATGCATGACTCGATCATAGACAAAAGAAATACAATTATCTCTTATTAAATACTTAACGTAGATTTACCAAACAGTGAGGTAAAACCCTTAACTTCCCTATACTCATCAATTTGAGCCCAGCACTCTTGTTGACTCTAACTAAATTGGTATTAAGCAATTCTCATCAAATTAATAACTGCTTTAAGAATAGGAAGTAGTTAAGCTGAATGACGATTTATAAAGCATAAATCATTTAATTCACCCTATTACTTCCTTAGGTTATTATCGAAAACTTGGATCATAATCAATAAAACATAATTGCAACTCACATTCAATCTTACACAACAATTACGGATTATGAAGATGAACTAGCAATTGATCATATCAAATAATTAACTAATAGGCCTTTTTAGCAAATCATTCAATAGATGAAAAACAATGAAATCAAGAAACAATAGATATTCAAAAAGGCATAATTTAAATTAAGAACCTGATCTCACAAATCATGTATAAGAACTAGAATACCTTGAACTAAATTTTAAAACTTAGCCACTCATGTTCATAGCTTACGAAAGAAAAATAAAATGGAGAAATCTAAAACTATGGACATGAATGGAGCATGAAGGTATTCTGAAGGTCTGTTCGTGGTCTAAATGAATGTTGCCCAAAGATGATCTTTATAATAAAAAACCTAATCCACAAACTTGGAAAATTTTTGAATTTCAAAAAGACAAATTCTCTTATTTGCACTCACAGCCAATTTTCAACCACTTCCCTTGCTATTCTGTCTCTGACTTCTTCAGGAAAGTTGTAGCCCTACTTCTTAGCTTTCTAACGAGTACTCATTTGCCCAAATTAGAGGTCTACAGCCCAAGTTATGAGCCCAAAATCAAAACTGGTTCTGACAGAGTATCTAGCGCATAAATTTGACTTCATTGCCATTTTTAACCACCAAAACGATGTAGTCTTGTCTTTAGCCCTTCGTAGAAAATTTAGAGGTGATTCTCAAGGTTCAATTGGGCCTAGGTTTGCTTCATTTGGACCTTCGGAGCTCTAGATATAAAATAAATCCTAAGACTGGTTGTGACACATCAAGTGTGAGCTTTTGTAATAGATCCATAGCTCATTTTGACAACCTTGGAGACTGATTTGCGCTTTGATCCCTCTTTGTCATTTGTAGTGCTCTGACTTAGCTTTTCAATGAATTAAATAGCATTAGATTTGGAGATCCATAACTTTAGAAACACCTGAAAAATACAGCAAATGTCAAATTAATGCAAATGCTGAAAATTTCTCCATTTAAAACAATTATTCCAACAACTCTCTAAAAATGTGCCTAATTGAAAATTATACTTTAATCAACTGAATTAGGTATAAAAATACACTAAAAACACTAAATGTAATGGGAGTAAAATTAATAAATTATGCACTCAACAGAAAGTGAGGAATTGGAAAGCTTGGAAATCTCTCAAATGAGGTTAGTGCCTAATCCTATCTCCTTCCTTCTTTAAATCTTGAAATTTAGTTAGATTGAGATGGAATTTCATGAGAAATGGAAAACATGATGTATGATTAAGGGGTATGAAATTTCAGTTGATGTAGAGAGAATTAAAATTTTAAGGATTTGATGGAATTAAACTTGTTTAGTAGTGTTAATTGATATGTATATATATGAATTTTAAGTTGAATTGTATGAGTTGTATGAGATTGAGCAGATGACTAATTAGGGTTTAAGAAAAATTAGAGATTTTGTGCTATTTTGTGTGATCAATGTTGTTGAGGTCAAATATTGACCATTTGATGAGAATTGGTTAAGTTTTGAAGTTGGTTGTGGTGTTGAATGGTTAAATTGGGAGTGTGTTTTCTGTGTAGGAATTCTAGATCTTGAGTCCAGTGTGTTTATGTGGCCATAAGTAGAGCTACATAGCTCTAATTAGCGTGAGGCCAATTGGAGAGTAAACCTTAGACATAATGCTAGAAATGGTATGAATAAAGCTTGCCCAAAAACTGACCATAGCTTGCCCTAAAATTTGCTTGAATCTGAATGTGGTATTCTAGACTTGGACAGAATGACCATATGAATAGTGTTTAGTAAAATGAGCATAACTCATATTAGGAAAATCCAATTAACGTAATTCATAAACCCATGAACTCTTGAAACATAGGAGAACATTTCTTATGAAGAACTTAGGGCCCAGTTATGAACCAAACCCAACCAAATTGTTAGGAAAAGTTGGTCCAGCAAATTTGCCAGGACCAAACCTGACCTGGAAATCCTGAATTTTAGGGCACCTGACCAGTTGTGGAAAAAATGCCATAACTCAATCTACAAAACTGCAAATCTAGTGATTCAAAAACCAAAATCCTCATAAGACCTAGAACTACACTTTTGATGTTTTGACCAGAACTCAGAACCAAATGCAACTTAGAGAAATTGCTAGGAGAAATCAGGAATTCCTAACCTGGAATTCCTGCACCTGGACATATGTGCCATTTGACACACACATGGTAAATAGACCATAAATTCCACTAGAAAACTTCAATTGGAATGATCCAAACTAATAGGAAAACTTAAGAAATTAAGCTACAACTTTGGTTCAGAAACCTTACTCAAATTTTGAGTGTAAGACCCTTAGATATCACTTACAAAATAGACCTAGAACGTGAAATCCTGGAGTTACAAGATCCAGGAGTCAGGGTTAGCTAATTGGCCATAACTCATTCTACACAGCTTCAAATTTAAATATTCTTGGACCTATGTAAACATGGGACACAGGAGAACAACTCATATGAAGAACATTAAGCCAAATTATGCCTATAACTTGTCCAAATAGCTTGACAAATTTGAGTTCCAGAATCTACCCTGTTCTGAAATAGTATTGGTCATTGGACTAGGACTTAGTAAATTAACTATAACTAGAGCTACATAACTCTAAATTGACTAATTCAAAAAGAAAATTAAAGCTGAGACAATAAGGAATAACTTTCATGAAGAAAGCATGGTGAAATTACTACTGTAGCTTGGTCTAATATAAGAGTAAAATTAAGAAACAAATTCTGAAATTTAGGAAGTACCCTAAATTGACTTAAAATACGATTGGTAATTAATACCAAAGACTCAATGAACATGAATGTGATATGCATATGCATTTGGGACTCTTGTTCCCAACACGATTGAAATAAAAATGCTGTGAAGTATGAACACAATTTTATGGTAAAATTATGTGATTTATGAATGTCTAAAAAAACCAAATGCCCATGTATACCTAAACATGTGTGTATGGGTTGGATAAATTGGCATGCCAGTAGGGTTTTGATTTGTAGTACTGCTTATGACTTTGTGCCATTCTGTTATCATGGCTTTCATGCCATTCTATTATTATGGCTCCTAGCCATTCTGTTACATGATGTATATGGCTTTATGCCCGATTACTACTATGGCTTTTTAGCCATTCTATTGCATACCTGGTTGACATTATGTGTCCCATAGTATGATGGTCCTAGGCACAAGTGTGTCCAGTGCTAGTTTACCCACTTATCCTGTCCAGTCAATCTATTATAGGTTACTTAGGCATTGTAAAAATATTAATGAGATTAAATATGTGTAACACCTCTTACCCGTTTACAGTTTAGTCGAGCAAGGTGTGCTACATTCGGTGCCGGAGCACCCTATCCTATCTCGTCGTGTACAATATTAATTTAATATCTATTTAATTATATTATCTTACGTGTAGAATTTTTTTTATCACATCTTTTTTTTTTAATCCCATTTTATTTTTACAGAGACCCAGACAGAGTCTCCTCTATTTTATTAGTGCATGACAGATTCCATTATTTACCTATTGCAAATAATTTGATATCATTTTCATATTTTCATACATCATCTTGTTGCTCATATCAATTTTTCCATGCATTATATTATATCATAGCTCATATAAAATTTCAAGAAAATAAATTTCATTTCATCCATATAAACTTCATACATCCATATAAAATTTGTATACAATAATTTACATTTTATTTACAGCCACAAAATGTACATAGTTTACTTACAATAATCAAAATGCAAAAACCTAAATATACATGAGCCCTACCAAAATGGATCTTTGAGGTGACATCGTCATCAGAGCGCATCTGGTCAAGATCCTAGCTAGAGTCTACTGCTGCTACTACGACTGCTGGTGGTGGTCTCCTGTACCTACTCGAGGAAACAATCCATCGCGCTAAGTATTTCTGCTTAGTGGTGCAATAATTGAAATAAAAGTAACTAATAATTGAAATAATTATTCCATATAAAATTTACTAAATTTTTGAATTAATTACATATTTATGAAACTTTGGGAATAAACAATTTATCGGGATCTTTTTATTCATATATTACATATTTAATCTTATTATACCCATATTAGTACTTTCTTCATGTATTTATTTAAACATAAAGTGTATTACACATATCTGTGTCCAAGTAACCTATGACAGACTATAAAGACTGGATACACGGGAGTATACTAGTTAAACATCCGTATGTCTAACATGTATACATCTGTCTTGTCAGGCACAAGGCCAGCGGGCAGGCATAAGGCCAGAAATAAAATCAGGTACAATGGCCAACGGGCAAGCATAAAGCTAGTAGAACAACCATCTTAGACATATATTGTCTATCAATGATTATTCCTGTGGGCAGTAATGCAATTTGTAGTCTCTAATTGGTATACTAATCGATCCATACCATATATATAAGTCTAGGTATACTTTGGCCAAAATAATGTTATTAAGTATTTATAGTTTCATATTATGTTCTAGTTGTATTTAATAACATTTTCATGTTACTTATGATGGGAAACATAAGCCCCACATGCATATTCATATCACTTTTATGTTTAACAATTCATTTTGATTAACTTCATATCATATAACAAGTCATTTTATGAACCTTTCTCAAGGTCCAGATTTGATGTCTTAAGTTCACCTAACAAATTGGTCAAGGTGTGGCCACTATTTGGCCACACTTCCTTCATGGAAGTTGTTCCTCTATGTCTTGACTTTGTTTTCCTCTTTGATTAATGTCATTTGAAGTTTTAGAACTTAAGTTATGGTCAAATAACCACAACTAGTTCATGGTCTCATTCTGGGTCTAGATTCAGGCAGATTCTGGAGTAAATGTTTGTCTAATTAATTAGACATGTTACAGCCATTTTTAAGCATAATGTTCTTCATAGAGGTTGTTACCCTATGTCTTATGATTATTCGGAATTTTGAATTACAATTTTTTAGATCTTGTAGAATTAATTATAGCAAATTAACTAGCCTGGACTTAGGTACCCTGTGTCTACAGGATTCCAGGTTCAGGTCAGTGGCTTTGACTCTCATTTTAGGATTCTTACACTCAAATTTGAGAAAGGTTTCTAAATCAAAGTTGAAGCCCTATCTCTTATGTTTCCATAAAAGTTTGGCTCATCCCATTTGGGATTTCCTAGTGGGAGATATGCTATAAATACTATTCTGGGGTCAAATGGTGGTTTAGTCAAATTCTAGGTTTTGATGTGCTGAATTTTTCTAGCAATTTAGCATAGTTCCCTTGGGTTCTGGGTTTTGGTCAAAACATCAATATTGTAGATCTATGTCTTATAAAAATTTTAGCATTAGTTTCATTGTATTTGCAATTTTTTAGACCAAGTTATGGCATTTTTTCCAAAACTAGTCGGGTAGGCCTATGTCCAGTAATTTCTGGACAATATGGTTCTGGACAGTTTTTGTGTTCCAAATTGAGTCAGAAATTTGATTTGGTTAGAGGCATTTCTGGGCTCTGTGTTCTTCATGAAAGTTGTAGTCCTATGTTTAAGCTTTCCAATGGTATAAAATTCAGGTCATTTGGACCTATCTAGAGGGAGTTATAGCCAAATGAATTGGTACTATTCATTTGGTCATTTTTCTAGGTTCACTATATGGTCATCCAGGTTGGGATAGAATTGATGTCACTTTTTGGATAGAATTTGGGCATGATTTCTCATGAAAAATGGGGCATTTTGACCCTAGTTTCATCTTCAATTGGCCTCATACCAATTGGAGCAACACAATTCAAGTTATGGCAGTTCAAACATGCTGGACCCATAGGTCCAGAATTTCTGCATGAAAAATTAACACTCCCAATTCAATTTCTCCCAAATCCCAAACTTTAATTGACATTCATAGCACTTCTAATAGTCAACAATTCATCTCAACATCATCAATTTCAAGCCATACACAAAATTCCCAAATTGAGATCAAATCCCTAACTTCCATGTTCATTTTTCATGCAACTCATACCAAACTCATACTAGATTAACATATCTATCATATATGGTTATCAACAACACCCATAGACAATTTAATTCAATCAAAATTCATCAAATGCTAAACACCCTCATAGCTGCCGAAAATTAGGGTTTCAAATTCCTTATCTTTTTCTTTCAATTTCATGCAATACCAACTCCTTTCCACATGCTTACAACAAGTAGAGAAGAGAGGTAAGGATATTCTTGCACTAACCTCAAGTTGACCAATTTCTTAACTTGTAAATCTTCAATTTCTTTTACTTTCTTTGCAGCCACTAGCTTTTTCAAGGTGCAAGATCAATTTTTTGTGAAGTGGTCTAAGGGTTTTATGGTGGAATGGCATGGAAATTCAAGCTTGGAAGCTTGAAGAAACATGGAAGAGGTCTTCCATGGGGTTTCAGCCTAGGTGCTTGAAGGGAGGAAGAAGAAGCTAAAATAAGATAAGAATGAATTAATTGAAGTGGTCTTATATATATATATATATATATATATGTATATATATATATATATATACATATATATATATATATATATATATATATATACATATATATGTATATATATATATACATATACATGTATATATGTATATACATGTATATGTATATATGTATATACATATATACATAAGATAAGAATGAATTAATTGAAGTGGTCTTATATATATATATATACATATATATGTACATGTATATATGTATATACATATATACATGTACATGTATATACATATATACATGTACATGTATATACATATATACATGTACATGTACATGTATATATATATATACATGTACATATATATGTATATGTATATATATATAGATATGTATATACATATACATATGTATATGTATATATATATATATATGTATATGTATATATGTCTAAGTTTAATTGGCTTAATATTTTAATTATGTCATCTTATGTCATGCTTACCTCATTATTCAATTTAATTTTTTATTTCTTTTTTTCCTTTTATTTTCCCTTTTTCCATTACATAAATTCATGTTTTAAATTCATTTTATGTATTTTAATTTCTCTCATTTTATTTGACATTTATATCAAAATTCAACTATGGGGTTGAAATGACCAAAATGCCTATATATGTATATATGTACATATATACACATATGTATATGTATATATGTATACATATGTATGTATATGTATATACATATACATATGTGTATATATGTACATATATACATATACATAAATTCATGTTTTAAATTCATTTTATGTATTTTAATTTCTCTCATTTTATTTGACATTTATATCAAAATTCAACTATGGGGTTGAAATGACCAAAATGCCTATATATGTATATGTATACATATATACATATACATATGTGTATATATGTATATACATATACATATGTATACATATATATATGTATATATGTATATACATATACATATCCATGGGGTTTTGGCCAAGGTGCTTGAAGGGAGGAAGAAGAAGCTAAAATAAGATAAGAATGAATTAATTGAAGTGGTCTTATATATATATATATACATATATATGTATATATGTATATACATATACATGTATATATGTATATACATGTATATGTATATATGTATATACATATATACATAAGATAAGAATGAATTAATTGAAGTGGTCTTATATATATATATACATATATATGTACATATATATATGTATATATATATACATGTACATGTATATACATATATACATGTACATGTATATATATATATACATATATACATGTACATGTATATATGTATATACATGTACATGTATATATATATATACATATATATATGTACATATATATGTATATGTATATATATATAGATATGTATATACATATACATATGTATATGTATATATATATATATATGTATATGTATATATGTCTAAGTTTAATTGGCTTAATATTTTAATTATGTCATCTTATGTCATGCTTACCTCATTATTCAATTTAATTTTTTATTTCTTTTTTTCTTTTATTTTCCCTTTTTCCATTACATAAATTCATGTTTTAAATTCATTTTATGTATTTTAATTTCTCTCATTTTATTTGACATTTATATCAAAATTCAACTATGGGGTTGAAATGACCAAAATGCCTATATATGTATATATGTACATATATACACATATGTATATGTATATATGTATACATATGTATGTATATGTATATACATATACATATGTGTATATATGTACATATATACATATACATAAATTCATGTTTTAAATTCATTTTATGTATTTTAATTTCTCTCATTTTATTTGACATTTATATCAAAATTCAACTATGGGGTTGAAATGACCAAAATGCCTATATATGTATATGTATACATATATACATATACATATGTGTGTATATGCATATGCATATACATATGTATGTATACATATGTATACATATGTATATGTATATACATATACATATGTGTGTATATACATATATACATATATATATATGTATACATATGTATACATACATATGTATATGTATATACATATACACACATATGTATATGTATATACATATACATATGTGTGTATGTGTATATATACATATACATATGTGTATGTATATACATATATACATACATACACATATGTATATGTATATATACACATACACACATATGTATATGTATATATACACACACATATGTGTATGTATATACATATATACACATATGTATATGTATATATACACATACATATGTATGTATATGTATATACATATACATATATGTATATATGTATACATATGTATATGTATATACATATACATATGTGTGTGTGTATATACACATACATATGTGTATATATGTATATACATACACATATGTGTATATATGTATATACATACACATATGTATGTGTATATACACACACACATATGTATATGTATATACATATATATATGTATATATATACATATACATATGTATACATATATACATATATGTATGTGTATATACATATACATATGTATATGTGTATACATATATGTATATGTATATACATATATATATGTGTATGTGTATGTATATATGTCTAAGTTTAATTGGCTTAATATTTTAATTATGTCATCTTATGTCATGCTTACCTCATTATTCAATTTAATTTTTTATTTCTTTTTTTCCTTTTATTTTCCCTTTTTCCATTACATAAATTCATGTTTTAAATTCATTTTATGTATTTTAATTTCTGTCATTTTATTTGACATTTATATCAAAATTCAACTATGGGGTTGAAATGACCAAAATGCCCTTCATTAGGCTCATTGGGTTATTTTTTATTTGTACCGATTAACTAATTTTCTTAAATTTTCTTTAAAATTTTTAATGTCATTTAATCTTCATAAATCCTCTAATTTAGTCCCAAAAATTATTTCCTAGGATTCCTCGCGGGTCTGGAGTCAGCAACTGTCTTCACAGTCGCTTCCCAGTACTGCCACCCATCGCCGTGACCCTGGCTCGTTTAACCGAATTGTATTTCACTTCTTTTACTTTTCTTTAATTTTACTTAGTCTTTATTCAGTCAATTTATGTTTCGTCACTCTAGTTTGAGTGTAGTTCCAGACATCCTAGTTATTCGAACAGACATTAGTCATCGAAACAGTAGAATGTACGGACTACTGAAAGTGAGGGCGTTATAATTCTTCACCTCTAAATAAAATGTCGTCCTCGAAATTTACCCGGTGTAAATTGATATACTTGAATTGTATAGATGTTTTTAAGCACATTTATATTCTAAATCATAGCATTTAGGCAAGTATTTTCATGCATAGTAGTTGATTTCATTAGTTTTCATAAATTCTGTTGCCAAGCCCTTAATTCCATTTTTTCTGCATTATTTTAGGTGTTTGGGTGAAGCCCCAAAGGATGGTAGTGCAAAGGAAAGCTTGGAGAGGTAAAAAGACAGAATTATTGCTAATACAAAGTACACGGGTAGTGTAAACCAAGCCCTAGACCCGTGTAACTCTCTGCCAAAAGAAAGCCAAGAGAATCGATGAGAAACATAAGTACACGGGTCGTGTAAGTAGACCCGTGTAATCTGCAGGGACCCGTGTAAGTCTCTGTCGGGCACAAGCTTGAAGAACCTTATGGGAACAATAGTACACAGCCCGTGTAATCAGGCCCGTGTAGTTGGCACAGACCCGTGTAACTTTCTGTGCCAAAACAAGACCATGTGATTCTCCTCCAGCAAGTTACACGGCCCTACTTTGCGGGACCTGTGTAGTGACACATGGGCCGTGTACTATGCTGCAGCCTATTTTTTGACTTGAATTCTCCTCCTATTTTCTGATGAGACTCCTAAAGCCTTTTGGACTCAAAATGACCTAACCCTAGAGCAACTAATATAAATAGAAAAGAAAACATCAAAGGGGGGCTTCCGTCATTGGGACTTTCTTTGAAGGTTGCCGTTGTTGGGACTCTACATCAGGCTGCCTAAAAGAAGTTTTCATTGAAGCTCCATAAGATCAAAGCTGTAAACTCTCTTTGGTTCCTTTGTTTCATCTCCTTAGACAGATTTTTATTATTTTATTTCTTCTGCATAACTCTCTTTTTATTGTTTTTACTTTTTATCATGACATTTGCTGAACTCACCATGAGTGAGTAGTTTTCTTATTCTGGATTTGGGAGAATAGCTCTTGTAATTATTATTATGGATGAACACTGAGTTTTATTTATTGGATTTGAGATTCTTTTCTTGATTTAATTTCTTGTGATCTTAATGCATGCTACGTGTTAGTACCCACTTAGTTATGATTGTAATTGTTAATTGAATGATTGAAAGGTGAAGATTAACATTAGAAAATCAAGATCTTGAACCTAGGAATTCTGACCTAGCCATAGGCTGATACCTTTGTGGAACCTAAAAATTGGTCAAAGGTCTCAAAGGATTTTAATTATTTTGATCACCATGAAAGTAGGGTTCGAGTTAATTAGAATACACCCTAGATGCCTTGAGAGAGGATTTAGGAGAACTGAGGACTGATTTCCATTAAGGAAAATGATCTTCAACGCAGTAAATAAATGAGATAACATCCCTAGTAAGATTCAAGTGTGAAATCTTAATTCTAGAATTGCTTCAAATAAATCATTTCATTTTAAGTTTACCATTTTAGTGTTTAATGTTAACAAACTTCATTCTCTAAGTATTCGATAGCCTAGACAGTCAAGATTTCTGTGTAGATTGGTACTTGCTAAACAAAATTCCTCGTGAGAACGATACTCTACTTATCACTTTATTACTTGTTAGCGATACGTGCACTTGCGGTGATGGCAAAATAGTGAAAAAAGTTTTTAGCTTCGTTGCTGGGAAATTTTTGTTTTAGGTAATTATATTTATTATTTTATTTTATTTTACTGGTTGTATTTCTTTTCTTTTCTTTCAGGTGCCCGATCTGGTATATGACCAGAACAAAGCCAGAAGAAATTTTGGACTGTGATCCAGAAATAGACAGAACTTTGAAACCCATTAGGAGGGAAAGGAAACATCAAGAGCACGATCGAGGAGATCCTAAAATCCCAACCATGGTCGATAATAATGGATGTACTATCTTGAATTTGACTTGAGATTCTCTCCATCTATGAGACTCCTAAAGCCTTTTGGACTCAAAATGACCTAACCATAAGCAATAATTAAATAGAAAAGAAAACATCAAAAGGTCCTTGCAATTGGGACACCAAGGTTCTTGAGGACTCACATATCACCTCCAAAGAAGTTTTCTTGCTCCATAAGATTCAAAGTGAATGGGTTCCGTCATCTCCAATAGAATTATTTTATTTCTTCATAACTCTCTTTTTATTGTTTTTACTATCATGACATTTCTGAACTCACCATGAGTGAGTAGTTTTCTTATTCATTTGGGAGAATAGCTCTTGAAGCTTATTATTATGGATGAACAGGTATTTATTGGATTTGAGATTCTTTTCTTGATTTAATTTCTTGTGATCAACACTACAGTTAGCAGTTATGAGTAATTGTTAATTGAATGATTGAAAGGTGAAGATTAACATTAGAAAATCAAGATCTTGAACCTAGGAATTATGCATGAAGATATGTGAACCTAAAAATTGGTCAAAGGTCTCAAAGGATTTTAATTATTTTGATTCACCATGAAAGAGGGTTCGAATTAGAATACACCCTAGATGCCTTGAGAGAGGATTTAGAGAAGGGTTGATTTCCATTAAGGAAAATGATCTTCAATGAAAATAAATGAGATAACATCCTAGTAAGATTCAATGTGAAATCTTAATTCTAGAAATTGCTCAAATAAATCATTTCAAAGTTTACCATTTTAGTGAATGTTAACAAACTTCATTCTCTAAGTATTCGATAGCCTAGGATAAGATTATTGGACTTAGCTCACAACAAAATTCCTCAAACGAATCTACTTATCACTTTATTACTTGTTAGCATGGATGGTGATGGCAAAATAGTGAAAAAGAGCTTCAAAGGAGGTAAATAAAAATCAGTAATTTCCCCAATCTATATGATAACAAAGCAACAAGAAATGAGTGATCCAAATAAATACTTTGAAACCTTAGATGGAGAAACATCAAACACGATCGAGGAGATCCTAAAATCCCAACAATGGCAATTACAAACTCTTGAGAGATTATGGAGCTCCATCTATACAAGAATTTCAGCCCAGTGTCACTAGACCCACAGTGGAAGCCAATAACTTTGAATTAAAACCAGCTTGGCTCCAAATGATTCAACAAACCCAGTTTGCAAGTTCACCAATAGAGGACTCACACTATCACCTCCAGTGTTTTCTTGCCCTATGTGATACATTCAAGATGAATGGAGTGAGATCGGAATAAGACGAGAATCAGTAAGGAAGTGGACCTCAAAGACATCAAATGGAAAACCTCTCAAGCTTTTCTAGGAAGGTATTTACCACTTGCAAAGACTACAAAGTTAAGGCTTGAGCTCAACACCTTTAGACAAAAGGAAGGAGAATCACTCTATGATGCATGTGAAAGATATAAAGACTTGCAGAGGGAATGTCCACACCATGGCATAGAAGATTGGCTATTGGTGAAAAATTTCTATAATGGATTACTACCCTCTACAAGGAGCATAGTTGAAAAGGGTGATCTAATGGAGAAAATAGTGCCACACTTGAACTTCTAGAATTCATACCATAATTATGAGTGGTCAAAGGAAGAGGAATGCAAGAAGACAGTCCTAAGTAGATTCTAAGCATGATAAATGCCTTTGATCACCACAAAGAAACTCGAAAGAATGCAAGCCAATGCTTATCAAATAGTGAACTCGAGGCGCTATGAAGGAGGATAAATGAATTCAGAATATAGTAATTTCAAGAACTAGATAGATGAACTATGTGAATAATGGAGGAAACTTCAAGAGGAAACAATCCGTGCTCAAATACTTACAACCTTGATGGAGAAACCACCCAAATTTCTCATGGTCAATCGTTGAACAAATAAACAAGCAAAATACAAACCTACGATTTCAAAAAGAAGTCACTACCTCTCAACCTTAATATGCAAAATGACCATGGAAACCATGATGGAAGGATTCCTAGATAACAACAAATCTTGATTAAATGAATGGACCAAATCATAAATATCTTGTAGAAATACTTGAGAACAAGCCTTATCATCTTGGTATTTCAAGAACAAACCAAACTTTGTTGTCACAATGAAATGAAAGATGTCCAAGAAAAATTCCGAGGATGAAGAGGAACCCTTAACAACTTGGAGAGCCATCAGAACTGTCAAAAAAAAATGAAAAACCACAAAGAGGAGAAAATGAATTGAGAAAGAAGAAGATGAAGAAAGAAAAAAAGGAAGGAAGGAGATGAAGACTTAAAGGTTGGCAAGCAATGAACTAATCCCTACTAGAGTAGTCACTGGTTGGCAAATGTGCATAGATTATAGAAAATTGAACAGTGCCACCAGAAAAGACCATTTTCCTCTCCCATTCATTGACCAAATGTTAGAAGGATTAGCGAAACACTCTTATTTCTGTTACCTAGATGGGTATTCGGGATTCTTTCAAATTCTTATTCACCCAGAAGACCAAGAAAACACAACATTCTCTTGTCCCTATGGAACATTTGCATATAGGAGAATGCCTTTTGGTTTTTGTAATGCCCCTGCTACCTTTCAAAGATGCATGATGGCTATCTTTTCTGATAATATTGAAGATATCATGGAAGTTTTTATGGATGATTTTTTTGCCTATGGAACTACTTTTTATGATTGCCTAGCTAATTTATCTAAGGTGTCACAAAGATATGAAGAATCAAACCTAGCCCTAAATTGGGAAAAATGCCATTTCATGGTAAGGGAAGGTATAGTTCTGGGACATTTGATATCAGAAAGAGAAATTGAAGTAGATAAGGAAAAAATTGAGATCATTGAAAACATGCCACCACCAACATCAGTCAAAGGAGTGCGAAGCTTTTTGGGATATGCAGGATTCTACAGAAGATTTATCAAGGACTTTTCCAAAATAGCTAAGCCACTTACTAACCTATTAAGTCAAGATGTTCCCTTTGATTTTGATGAAAATTGCCTTGTTTCCTTTAACAGGATAAAAGAGGCCCTGATATCAGCACCAATAATGCAGCCGCTGAATTGGGAACTAGCATTAGAGGTGATGTGCGACGCGAGTGACTTTGCAGTTGGAGCAGTGCTCGGGCAAAGAAAGGATAAAAAGCTCCATGCTATTTATTATGCTAGCAAGACATTAGATGATGTGCAAATCAATTATGCTACCACAGAGAAGGAATTCCTAGCAGTGGTATTTGTAATAGACAAATTCAGATCTTACCTCATCGGGTCAAAAGTCATTGTATTCACAGATCATGCTGCAATCCAGTACCTTATGGATTCTACTCCTGCAAGAATTTGACCCTCAAATAAAGGATAAAAAGGGATCTAAAAATGTAGTAGCTGACCATCTTTCCAAACTAAAATTGAAGTACATGGAAGATTTCGAAGATTTGCCAATTGACGATTCATTTCCTGATGAGCAATTACTTGCATTATCCAAAGCTCCATGGTAGGTTGACTTTGTTAATCTTTTTTTATGCAGGGTACTAACTCCAAACATGACTTATCAGCAAAGGAAGAAATTCCTACATGATGTGAGATATTACTTATGGGAGGAACCACTACTGTACAAGAGATGTAATGATGGGCTGATAAGAAGGTGCATACCAGAGGAAGATATGGAAAGTATCATTTATCACTGCCATTTATCACTATATGGAGGACATTTCGGCACTTCAAAGACCACAACCAAGATTTTCCAAGCAGGATTTTACTGGCCACATTTGTTTAGGGACGTAAGATCCTTTGTGCTAGGTTGTGATCAATGCCAAAGAACAGGTAACAGTTCAAAAAGGAATGAAATGCAACTGCATGGTATACTTGAGATAGAATTGCTTGATGTATGGGGAATAGACTTCATGGGCCCATTCCCCTCTTCCCATGGAAATAAGTATATTCTAGTTAGAGTTGATTATGTTTCAAAATGAGTAGAAGCTATTGCAACACCAACAAATGATGCTAGAGTGGTCACCAAGTTCCTTATGAAGAACATCTTCACAAGATTTAGCACACCACGAGTGATAATCAGTGATGGAGGAAGCCACTTCTGCAACCAACAATTCGAAATACTACTAAAAAAGTATGGAG
Source organism: Hevea brasiliensis (assembly GCF_030052815.1). Taxonomy (NCBI): domain Eukaryota; kingdom Viridiplantae; phylum Streptophyta; class Magnoliopsida; order Malpighiales; family Euphorbiaceae; genus Hevea; species Hevea brasiliensis. The sequence goes on from NW_026614585.1 coordinate 2,708,441, forward strand.
TGACTCACAAGGTGGCCACAACTTATCATCCTCAAACCAGCGGTCAAGTAAAAATATCAAACAGAGAACTGAAGCAGATTCTAGAGAAAACTGTAAACAGATCCAAGAAGGACTGGTGCATAAAGCTAGATGATGCACTATGGGCATACCACACTGCATATAAAACCCCAATTGGCACAACACCCTTCTGACTGGTTTATGGAAAATCATGCCATCTCCCTGTTGAACTTGAGCATAAATCCTACTAGGAAATTCAGGTACTAAACTTTGACCTCAAAGCTGCTGGTGAAAAAAGGCTCTTACAACTAAATGAGTTGGAAGAAATCCGACAAGAAGCATACGAAAATGCCAAAATCTTTAAGGATAAAATCAAAAGATGGCATGATAGGTGCATAGCAAGGAAAGAGATAAAAGAAGGAGATCTTGTCCTCTTATTCAACTCTAGATTGAAACTCTTTCTAGGGAAGTTGAAATCAAGATGGTCCGGACCTTTCAATGTTACCCAAGTCTTCCCACATGGAGCAGTAGAGGTATAGAGCGAAACCTTAGGCGCATTCAAGGTCAATGGGCAGAGGCTAAAGCCTTACTTTCAGGGAGAACTCATAGAAACGGGAGTAAATTGCACTCTCAATCCTCCTACTGACAGACCATAAACAAGCAAAGTCTAGCTAAAGACTATAAACAAGCACTTTTTAGGAGGCAACCCAAAATTTTTCTGAACCTTTCTTCTTTTCTTTTTCTTCAATATTGAATTTTTGTTTCGTACTCATTAACATTTCATTTTGTAGGATTTTTGAAAAAGGGAATAGAGATCAAGAGAGGAAGGGAATCACCAAGTCAAAACCACAAAAAGGGAAAATTGAACAAAATCGGGGAAGTAACTCTATTGTTAATCTTTGCATCCATTTCATGTGTTATGATGATAAAATTTTTCATCTGCCAAAGATTTGAAAAACCAGAAAAGTACACGGGTCCTATACTGGTAGTACACGCCCTGTGTAACTTTCTGGAAGTCCATAAATTTCATGCAATCTTTACCCTTCGAGAGACAGAAATTTACACGGGTCCTTATCCCAAATCACACGGATCGTGTAATGTATCTAACAAAATAACTGAGAGACAGAAGGTTACACAGGGCTCCTTGAATTTTACATGGGCCGTGTAACATATCCAGTAAAGTAACTCGAGAGACAGGAAGTTACACGTTCCCCATAACTTATTTACACAGGTCATGTACTACGACAGATTTCAAAAATTTAAGGCAGAAATTTACACAGCCCTACATGTCGGGACCCATGTAGTGATACAAGACCCGTGTATTTCGTCACAGACGTGACTCCTGGGGTGTGAAACGCGCAAAACAAATAGTCCTAACGTCTTTCTAAATACACCCCTAGCATTAAAACCCTTCATAAACACAAAACCCTTCATCTACTCTCTTCCTAGCCTATAAAAAACCTCTCAAATCTCATCTCCCTTCACCAAAATCATACTCTTCTCATTCCCAAAAACACACCCATGGCTCTTGCGAAGAGATCTGCAAGGAGGATTGGCTCTTCTTCAAGACAATGAGGAGAATCCTCACCTTGTCCACCCCAGCCTCCAACCCAACGCCCAAGAACGAGGGTAGCCACTCCCCAACCAACTTAATAAGCCCCTCCTCCATAGCAACCACAGCCACAACCCACTCCACAACCCGAAATCTCTATTCCTTGGGGATTTTGAGATGATGCCCACAAAGCAATGTGCACCCGACTTCATGCCTGAAAAATATCCTCCACCAAATACATAGATTTTTGCTTTTAGAGCAAATTGGGTTGCAAGAAGAGATCAATGGGCTACTTGGCAGCATTTGGTGGACAAGGTTTGCCTAACTCCAATTTTCAAATTACAAAGACACAATACTGGAATTTTTGGGTAGCTTCAAGGCCAACTTATGGCCCACCGACAGGAAAGACAGGGGCAGAATTGAGTTTCGTCTATTTGGTGTAGACCGGGTAATGAATATGGACGAGTTCAATGCCATCTTCGGCTTTGATAGTACCGGCCACCAAGAAATCCCAAGGAACCGCATATTGTACAACAACATTAACTTTTAGGATTCCATTGCACCAAACATAGAGCCCTACATGTAATACCCCTATTTGTATAGCTTAGTATATTTCACTGTTCCGGTGACCGGTGTCGGTCCAGATAATTTAGGGGATTAGAACCACACTTGAGACAAATAGATAAGCACTAAACACAAATAATTAGTAATTGTCAATTAGTTAAGTATAAATAAGAAAAACAGAACATAAGAAGTTAAATGAACCGAGAGTCACAGCGATGGGTGACCTTCTCGGGAAGGACTGCGAAGTCGATTTAAACTCAAATTTCAAACTGTAAAATGTGACACTGCGGTCCTTAGGATTATTGCGAAAATAGTGGAAAAGAGAAAATCACAAAAAAAAAATTGTTAAGCCGGTCAAATAATTAGGTCAGGGATTCAGAAGAAATATTGAATTATTTACAAACCCGGTTGAACCGGCGAGGGGCAATTTGGTCAATTGACCCCTGGAGCTGACTCCTGACCTAACTGTCAAATAAAATCGAAGAAAAGAAAATTTCAGAGTTGGAAATTAAATTGAAAAACTGAAGAAAAATAAATTAAAAAAAAAGGAAAAAGAAAAAAAGTGAAAAAGTGATGACATCATGCATGACATCATGCATGATGCAATAAACATTATAATTAAAATTTTAATTTTGGATAATTTGTGGTCTTTCTAAAGATTAAAAACACATAAAAGAAAAGAAAAAAAAAAAAGCAAAACTCTTCTTCTTCCCAAAACAAGCCATCTCCCATCTCTCTCTTCTTTCCCTCTCCAAAACCACCATGAAAGCTCACTTTTGAGCTTGAAGAACACTAAATTCCACCATAGAAAATTTACCTACCATAATTAAATTTTGTTTAGGCAACTTGAAAAGAAGTTTAAACAAGGAAAGAAAAGAGGAAAAGGAAGGAATTGAGGAAGAGGAAACTCCAAGTTGAGGTAAGCATTAGATTGAAATTTAATGTTTAAAAATACATGATTTGAATTACTTTAGCTTAGAATTTTAATTTAAAATGAAAAGAAAATTATTGTTGAGGGACCATATGTGAATTTGGCCAGCAGTAAATTTAGGTTGAAATGAGTGATTTTGATGCAAATTATGAAGTAGTTAAGTGTGATTGAATGTATAAATACTAAATATGCACTTAGAATTCAATAAATGAGCTAAACATGGAAGTTAGGCTTTTGGACCTAGGGTTTGGGAGACAAAATTTGAAGAATTGGTCAAATGGTGTGTTTAACCTTATTTGAGCTGAAAAATGGTCATATGTGACCAATTGTGGTATGTTGGAAGTGTTAGAATTAGGTTTAACTTCGGATTGCTTAGGGCCATTATGCAGGCAGCATGACCAAGGTCCCTTTCAGGGACCAAAACTGAAAATTTACCAACCCAATTGGTGTGAGGCCAATTGGGAATGAAACTAGACACAAAATGGCACATTTTTAATTCAGGGATCATGCCCAAAAAGTGACCAAAACCTAGTGAACAAATTGACCAAATCTGAAATTAGGTATTCTACCCTGTACAAAAATGACCAAATGAACATTATTCTGTTCATTTGGCCATAACTTGGGCTATGTAGGTCTAAATGACCTGATATTTTACCAGTAGAAAGTTGAGATATAGACCTAAAACTTTTATGAAGAACACAAACCCAAATTATGCCCTTAACTAAGTCATTTAGTCACCCAAAGTTGGTGACCTAAAACTGCCAGAACCCAGAATTTGCCTAGAAAATCTGGGTTAGACTAATCTGGCAGCCATGATTCAAATGGCTATAACTTGAGCTACAAAACTCCAATTGGAGTGATTCAAAAAGAAGAATAAAGTTAAGACAATAAGGAACAATTTCTATGAAGAAAACTTAGCCAAATTCTAACAGCAACATGGCCAATGGAATAGTGCAACATAGGACACCAAAACTGAAAATTTGCAAATTAGCCTAAAAGACTTAAAATTTGAGTAAACAACCAAAACCAACAAATTTAGTAACCAAAATATGGTATGTGAGTGAAATTGGAATTCCCATACCTATTAAGCATTAGAAAGTCAACAAATTGACTTGAATAGTGTAGAGAATAGTAACCCCGAAACAAAAATTTTAAAGAATGCCAAGTTTAGCATATTAAAGCTAGGTATAAGTAAATTCAAATTTTTTTTTTGGATTTATGATAAGTTATGATACTGAAGTACTATGAAACTGTGTATTTTAGTGGAAAAGAATACCGGGAAAGAAACCAAGGGATCGAGTCAAGGCCAAGAGGTGACTCGTATAAGGTTTGTGCACAACATAGAATTTCTGTAATTTTTCTTCTGCACATCGTTTTGAATGAATTGAAATATTGAATTGTGATATCATTGTCTTGAAATGTTTATTATGCTTTTAATTTAAATTGTTGAAAGTTTAATTATATATATTTTAAATGGCATCAAATGTTTAGTAAATTGTTAAGATGGTTTTGAAACCACAGTGTCATGACCATGTATTTGAATACCTCACTAGCATGACTAGTGGGGGAAATCAGTTTCGAATTTTGATTCCTTATCTGGCTGAAGTGTTGAAGTGTGTGCTAGTAGAAGAAGAAAAAGAATGGGTTCCCATATATTTAAGCTAGCTAGCCTTGTGTTGTGACTTCTCCTTAGCCTCTCGCTATTGAGATGATATTTGTTTCGAATGGCATGATATAACTGTGTATTTTTATGAAATTTGTTTTTGAGACTTTTGAAATGAAATTGTTTGGATTAAAATCTTATAAATGATGTTTTGAATTTATATTTTATGTTCAGTTTAATTTTTGAATAAGTATGATTTAACTTTTGCATAAAGGTTATTTTAGTATGTTTTGCACCACTGAGTCCTAATACTCAGCGATGGCTGTTATTGCTATCACAGATATAGAGACTAGAGGAGCAGCAGAGTGAGCTGCTGAGGATTAAGGAGCTACCTACTCTGAAGTTTATTGGGTATATTTTATACCCTGATTGTAAAAATTATTTTGATGTATGTAATGTATGTAAATGTAGGAAATGGTCATGAGCAGTTGTATAAAGCTTGTAATAAATTTTGGTTTGGATTTTTCCTAATGTAAATATTTAGAATATTGTATCTAAATTGTTTTATCTTTATTGAATATGAATGGAAATATTTTGTTTTAATGTGAATGAAATTGAATTATATTATTGATGATGTTGAATTTTGGAAATTGAGAAATGATGTTGAAATTGGTTGGGATGGATGTAGAATTGATGAAGTTGTTGAGAAAAATCTTTGGAAGTGCTTTTTACAGGTATTTGAAGAACTGTTTTCTCAAAGTACAGATGGCACTCTGCCAAAATTTTTATAAAATTTGCGAAAAAAATAAAATGAAACAAAAATTTTAACTAGTTTTCAAACTCTAATTAAATGTTTTAATACCTAGTAGAAAATGCTCACCACTTATGGAAGTAAGAAAATTATTTTAAAATCCCTTGTAGGGTACTTAATGAGTTATCAGTAGGTGAAGTTCAGTAGTTCATTAGGTATTCTACAGGATCATGTTATGCCTTATAGAGGGGTAAGGTGTGACATGTTTTAGCGGTATCAGAGCAAATTTTTAAAGTATGTTTTAACTTGTGAATTTGTGTCTTTCCTTGTTAAGTACAACTGCTCAATGTCCTTATTTGTTACATATAGTGCATTACATCATAAATATGAACTAACGGAGGGAAATCTCCATGTGTTACTTATTCAGGAGATATCCTACTCCAAACTATTATGGAAGAAGGTGATTGCTCAGTTGAGCAATCTGTTGAAGCTGAGGCACAAGGGGAAGCCCCAGCTCTACAGAATGTCAGTGGGTTAGTGGCACCAGCCCCACAAATGCCGCAGTTTCCTATACAGTTCGCACAGCAAATGGCTGCAATGTTTCAACAAATGGCTAGGGGTATGCTGGCTCAAGCTCCACCCTAGACACCTGTGATACAACCACAGCCTCCAGCCAGACAGTATGATAAGCTGTTAAAAGTACGGGGCTACGGAATTTAAGGGGACAGTAGACCCTTTAGAGGCAGAGCAGTGGCTAAAGAGAATAGACAGAGTATTCAAGAAGCTACACTACCCATATGAGTTGAAATTTGAATACTCCGTGTCACTACTGCAAGGGGATGTGTATGATTTGTGGAACACCATCCCCCACAGCTTGGCTGAACCACCAGTACTAACTTAGGAAGATTTCATTAGAGAATTCAGAAAGAAATACATCCCAGATGCATATGTGGATCAGAAACTATAAGAATTTCTGAGTTGGAAGCAAGGTAACAGAACAGTGGCAGAATATGAGAGGGAGTTCTCCCGTTTAAGCCACTATGCTGGGAGTCTCCTTTTTACCAGCAAGGAAAGGTGCAAGAAATTTGAGACGAGTTTGAAGCCCAACCTACGAATGCAAGTTGTGGGATTTAGACATAGTAATTTCTCAGAGCTCATCTCTCAGGCACTTGAGTTGGAAAGAATTGAATCAGAAGCGACCCCAACAAAAGAAAAATCAGAAAAGGCTGAAAAATCAAAGAAAGACAAAGGGGAAAGTCAGTAGAGCCAAGTCCTAGTGGTACCTCTGGAAAAAAGAAAAAATTTGATGGACCTAGCAGAGGTCGAGGTGGAAGGTTTGGAAGGGGTCGATTCTCTAGAAAGAGACCCCCTAGGTCTGGTCAACAGTCGAGCAGGGGTTCACAACCTCCTTGCCCCTATGAGACTTGTGGCAAGATTCATGGGGGAGAATGCTATTGGGCAACAGGAGCCTGTTTTAACTGTGGAGGCAATGGTCATATTGCAAAAGATTGCACTAGTACTCCTAGATTTGGTCTAGCTCTTACGACTGCAGAAGGATCTATTCAGAGTCCTGCTCCCAGAGGTTTACAACCAGTTGGCAGAGGAAGAGGTAGAGGTAGAGGCACTGCTTCTGGCAGTCAAGGTACTGTTGGTCAGTCAGCACAAGGAAGTGCTTCAACCAGAGTTTACACAATGAGACAGCGAGAAGAGGCTGATACTTCCGATGTGGTAGCCGATATATTCTCTATCTCTGATCAAAAAGTATTTGTGTTGTTTGATCCGGGTTCAACCCACTCGTATGTTAGTGCTAGCATAGCCAGTTCACTTGCTATTCCATGTGTCAAAATGGGTTTTGAAGTGCTAGTAACTAGTCCATTAGGACAAGAGGTTTAGGTCAACAGAATCTACAGAAACTGTCCTTTAGTGATCCAAGGACATGTTTTTCTGTCAGATTTGATTGAAATGCCCTTCAGAGATTATGATATCATCTTGGGCATGGATTGGTTAGCCAAGCATCATGCCATGATTGATTGTAGACTGAAGACAGTCACTTTCAGTCTCTCTTTGTACAGTGATGTGGTAATACATGGGGAGAGGCATTTACTGCCATCAAACATCATTTCGGCTGCACTAGCCGGAAGGATGATCAGAAAGGGGTGTAAAGCATATTTGGCACATGTGATAGACACCCAAGTGGGGAGCCTAGCACTGAGGGACATCCCTACAGTATGTGACTTCCCGGATGTGTTTCCTAATGAATTGCCAGGATTACCTCCAAAAAGAGAGGTGAAGTTTGAGACTGATGTTATGCCTGGTGTGGACCCAATCTCCATAACACCATATAGAATGGCACCTGTAGAATTGAAAGAGTTGAAAGTGTAGTTGCAAGAGCTGCTTGACAAGGGCTTTATCTGCCCTAGTGTGTCACCTTGGGGAGCGCCAGTGTTGTTTGTTAAGAAGAAGGATGGTACTCTCCACTTATGTATTGACTATCGGCAGTTAAATAAGGTGACAATAAAGAATAGATATCCATTGCCCCGCATTGATGACTTGTTTGATTAGTTAAGGGGTGCAGCTGTGTTCTCTAAAATTGACCTGAGATCAGTTTATTATCAACTG